>NC_056739.1:875929824-875967848 GCF_019279795.1 Protopterus annectens | reverse complement strand
TTTTTTCCAAGGCATTGGAATTTATGAATTTTAGAAAACGTTGAGCAAAAGAGTTGGTACATGAGTAGTTTTCCCAGTTAATAGTGGGGTAGCTGAAATCGCCCATTATTAGGATGTTGGGTTGTACCATAACACTTTCCAGTGTATCGAGGAGTGTGAATCCTGGGGCATGGTGGGGGGTCTGTAGCAAGCTACAGTTTGGATTGCGGTCATGCCCAGAGTTAGTTGCACTTGGATAATCTTGGATGCATTATGCTGTGCAACTAGCCTGGAGGTGTGGATATCCTTAATGAATATGGACACGCCTCTGCCTTTAGTGCTTCTTTCTGGGTTAGGTGGCTGAAAGGTGTGGTATGAATTGAAGCTTGGTAATGCAGGGGTGCTCTCTGGAGCTTTGAACCAGGTCTCTGTCACTGCACAGATGTCATTGTTCTCCATTGTAAGGAGTGCCTCGAGTGAGTGCATTTTGAGGTTTAGACTTCTAGCATTGAGTAGCATTACCCTCAGATTTTGCTTGCTTGTACCTGTTACGGTGGTGAATTTGTCATTTGAACCTTGCCTAAAAAAGGCACTATAGGGGTGGCAAGAGCCTTAGCCAGTATCCGGAATCCTAAGGGTGACAGGTGCAGGCCATGTCTGGCAAAGCATCGTGGACTGTCGATCATGTTGTCCCAAGCAGACAAATACTGGATCCCCGTAGAATGACACCAGAAGCTTAGCCAATTGTTGAGGTCAGTCATTTTGTCCTTGTACTGTGGTATCATTCTGGGTGATGGCAGGATGCTACTCAGGGTTAGGGTCATACCTGCCTGGGATACAAGATCGGAAAGCTCCTCCATGTCTCTTTTCATGTAGTCCAGTGCGGTACATCTCAGGTCACTGCTGTGACAATCCTGTTTAGGTACCTCTGGCGTTTTGCAGCGACAGCAGCCTATGTCAGGTGAGATTGTTGTTATTTACCAGGCTTGATAATGCATGGAACATATTAATTGCATGCTATCTGCCATAACACATGTACACATAATGTATGGTGGTCCTGTTAATGGACACTGGTCAGACCTGCAATGCATCACATTGTTTACCTATGTAAAACAATTGAAGACTGTATGAAAACACCTACACTAAACCTTCCAAACTGTCATTGCCAGATGTGTGGACAACAATGAATACAGTGGTGGAGGTTTGTTCCACTGTAGGGACAGGTACTACATATCAGCATTACACAAGTTGGGAATACGAACAGTACTGTACAGAGAACATGTGTGTGCACACACACTAAATGTGTTGGAGCTGGAGTATGACCGGCCCACAGGATACACCCTTGTGGAGTATACCCTTGCTATGAATGTCACACAATGTCATGTGCTATCTGACATGTCCATGACATGTAGTGGGCTGACTGCAACACTGCTCATCTATCCTGCAAAACATGTCTCGCATCCCATACATACCACCCTTTGTCTGCATAACCCTGTCCTCAGTGGAGCATATGACATCTATGGGTGTATGTCATATGGGATAACACTGACATGTGAAATAAGATGGCCATCACCACCATTGGACAGAACATGTGCACACATGGCCATGGAGGATGACCAGAGACATGAAACAACACACACAGAAGTGATGTACATGTTTGTACACCCTGTTGTACATTGGCTCGACACAATACAACTATGGCCTTTGTGTAATGGTGATATTGCAGATGTGAAACACTAAACATCATACAGGCCTGTGCACAGCTTGTGTAGGCATAACATTAAACCACCACATAACATGTCTTGAACATCTTGAGTGAGCCACGACATGGAAACATTCACCTATACAGTATCCAAATACATACATGTGTTGCACAACATACACATACAGCCACATCAAGCCACAGGTACAGTACATTCACCTTGCTGGTGTCAGACATCACTGTCATGCCTGCTCCTCATGTGTGAGATACACAGATGGTATGTGGGACATAGAGTACTGCTAAGTTAGCCATGTGTGGGCATAGTTGCCAGGCATCAGTAATATGGTTGCAGATGTGCAGGGGTGTCATCCGTATACCCTTCTGTGACCTATGTCACATTCTACATTAGGGTTTAGTGTGTATACACCTCAATGACGTGGGTCACATTCCACATTAGATATGTATTGTATATGAACATAGTCATGACTATGAACTGTGTCAATAGCTCACACTGTATAGCAATTATGAAGCCACATGATGCCCTGCAGTGGCTATGCACATCAGCTCACTGTGCAGTATGTTCCTGCATATTTGTAGGGTGGACAGACATTGCATCAGCTGAAGGCCCATGTTAGTATAACATGTCCCTGCATTGGGACACCATTACCGTACTGTAGATTGGAAAGGATACCATTGTGTTACACATGTATGCATTTCATTCAACACGTCAGCAGAAGACATGTCATACTACATGTAATTGGCAAGGTCATACGCCACATAACAGGCCGGTGTACTGTAAACCTGTGCTGGTCTGTGATACCATTGCAAAGTAGGGTCAGCCATGTCAAACGTGTGTACAGCCACATGCACAATGTTTAGACTCAGATCAGGGGTTGGCGGAATAATGTTGATCAGACATGCACTGCTTTGGGGGAGATATGCAAGCTTAGGCTCAGGCAAACCTAGTATGCAGTCAACATACCCTACTGCTCATGTCCTCACACATAGGGGCGGTGGCTAACACAAAGCATCAGTGGCAGATGTACAAAGGCCAGCGATGGTCTGTTAACATGTGGTGTATGTTGCATACACCATGGCAGTGTGGTGCAACGTGCATGCATTATGTTGCAGGTATGGGGCATAGGGTACTAACACAAATGGTGCAATACAGGTATGTATGCTAACCACCACTATAATTGTGTAAGGTGCATGCCATCTGCTGTAACACATTCCTACTGTTATGTGCAACTCAGGGATGTATGATAACTACCACTATAATTGTCTAAGCTGAAACTATAAATGTTCATCGTGTTACCCTGCTGCTGCAGTCATCACACTTGGGTTATCTTGTCATCAGGCGGTCCTGCAGTCGGCCTGAATTCCAAAGTCTTGGTCCAGCGTCGGTTACTGTCGCTTCTTCCCTGACGTCAGTCCGCCAGGGGTATATATAATGCATCCTATGCCATTTTCTCCAGTCTTTCTTGCCGCGCGGTGCCCGAAGCAGAAGCAGTTCGCAAGTGCCGTTCGGCCGACTCCTGAGATTTTCAAAGTCGAATTTCAGATCCAAAGTCTTCAATAAAGCTAAGTACCCCATTGGGGAAACTTGTTTTGCCTCAGACCGATGTCAGAAAAAGTTAACAATTGTATTTCTTGTGGGAAGCAAATACCTCATAAGGATTTTCATTCTTATTGTATACCTTGCCTAGGCCCAGACCACGACATCACTGGTTGTTGCTTTTGTGCTAGGTTCAATAAGCGTACTATAAAAAGACGCTTTGATTTCGCATGACACTACTTCGGTAGAAAATTTAACTACACAATGCCGTCGGAGCAACCGACTACCGGCGTGCACAAAAAACGCAAGGATAAGGACAGGCAGTCTAGACCCAAGCCAGACTCCGAGGCCTCAGCTGGGCCGGTCTCTGGTTCACCGGTTTTCAGTGAGGCTCCTACGCAGCCCCTGGCTACCGCAGAATTGGAACCCGAGACCGCTTCGGATCCTTTGGTGGAGAGTGCTAGGCCAACGCAGCCATTTACTTTAGACCCTACCGACGACATTGCAGAAAGAGATGTCGGTGCTGCAGAAACACCTTCGGTTTCTGAAGGTGTCTTCAGACCGATGAAGCTCACTATAAAAACGTATCCTAAGCTTAAGCCTCCTATTAAACCAAAAAAGACTGCACTTCAGTCTCCAGTTCAAGGCCCCATGCCTAAGAAACAGATGCTTAAAATGGCTGAAGATTTGATCTCTTTAATCAGGGGTTCCCAACCCCCCCCCCCCGACAAAAGGCCTAGACAAGAGGAAGATTATGCTTCCTCTGATCAAGTGTCTATTTCCTCAGGCTCCTCTGAGGAACAATATTACTCCTTTCCCCCTTATGAAGATTCTGATGCTGAGGATTCCATTCCCTCAGCTTCTCCCCCTGAAGACTACTCCTTTGGGAAAATTTACACACTATGAGGGAACATTTTCACTGGGAAGGTCAGGACTACTCTGACTCAAAGAAAAGGCTCAGAGTTTCTTTTACTCCCCCAGCACAGACCTCTTGCTATCCCCCCAGTTTTAGACATTGTGGATGATGTTTACTTAGAATCTAGTTTAAATCCAGATTCTCTGCCTCCTGCTCTAGCCAAACCAGACAGATATTATAGAGTGCCTGACTCCCACAAATTCCTTTATAAAAGCCCTGTTGCTGATCCAGGGTCCCAAAGGGGCTAAGGCTTCTATGGCAAAAAAATCCTGTACCCTCTGAAAGGGACTCCAGAGCACTAGACAGGTGGGGGGAAAAAGGTTTACACCTTAGCCACTCTAGCTATGAGAGCACTAAATTGTCAATTTCACATGCTAAAATACCAGCAATTTCTAATGTCTCAAATAAGACAAAAAATGAGCACACTTCCTCAACAGTCTGAATTGAAAGAAATGCAGGATCTGTTGCATGCAGCTGAATAGGTGGGCAAACATACTTTACAATGTGGATTTGATTCTTTGGAAGCTTCCTGTAGAGCAGCTGTTACTGGGTCTGTTATACGTAGGCATACTTGGTTAAAGGAACAAACTCTGCCTGATCATGTTAAAGCAAAGCTTCTAGATGCTCCCTTACAGCAGGATGTCCTATCTGGAGTTAAAGCAGAAGAAGTCTTAAAGAAAATGGAGGATAAGGCAAAATCTATGTAGACGGTCAAAGTTTTTCTACAGGTTCAGCCCCCTCGCTTCAGCAGAAATTGGCCAACAAAAAATTGGTCCTTTCCAGCTACTGACAGACCACAGAGGGGTAAATACAGATGCCCAAAAGGCAGAGGACAACCACAGACCCACTACAAACCATGACAATGGGGCACTGCAACACAGAAGGGAGGAGAAGACAGGCCCCAAACTACTAGAAGGCAAACTCAATGACTTAAACCTCATATGGCCAAGCAAGACTCTCTTGGCAGCTCCCTTGGGAGGAAAATTAGCACTTTTTTCAGACAACTGGCACATCGTCACAAAGGACAAATGGGTCCTAGACATAATTTCACAAGGATACAGATTCCATTTCCACACTTTGCCAACGAAAAGAGGAATGCCAAACCTGCCACAAAATCAATGGGCAGAGGCACAAAAACAAATTGCAGCTCTCATGGACATGAGAGCCATTCAACTGGTACCTACACGGGAGCAAGGCCAAGGATTTTACTCAAGACTCTTTCTAGTCCCCAGAAAGGACAATGCCTGGAGACCAATTCTGGACCTTTCAGTTCTGAACACCTTCTTACAAGTACCCAAATTCAAGATGCTAACACTACAGCAGCTTCTTCCCATGTTGGGCAAGAAAACATGGCTAGTAACGTTGAACCTCAAGGAGGCATACCTGCATGTCCCTATCAGACAAAAATGCAGAAGATACCTCCGTTTTATTTCAGGTTCAACCCATTACCAATTCTCTGCACTGCCCTTTGGCTTATCCACTGCGCCCAGGGTTTTCACAAAATGCCTGGCACCAGTAATTGCATACTGCAGACAAAGAGGAATTCAAATATACCCATACCTGGACGACTGCCTCATCCAAGCAAAAAGCAAGGACATCCTCTTACAACATCTGGCTTTTGTAAAACATCTTCTAAGTTGCCTAGGGTACACAGTAAACGAAAAGAAATCAAAACTAGTACCCTCACAAAATATGACATTCCTGGGTGCCAGCTTGAATACAACGGCCCAGAAGGCTTATCTGACGCAAGACAAACTACTACAACTGACTCAATATTTCAAAACAATGGCAACAAAGACCCAACTCCCTGCAAGAAAAATTCTGCAGGCCTTGGGCTTCATGGCATCTTGCATACTACTAATACCATTTGCAAAGCTGCATATGAGGAAATTATAGTGGTACCTAAAAAGCGTATGGTCTCAACACAGCCACAGCTTGGACACAATGATATCTCTCATTCCTTGCCTTCAACAAGAGTTTCTCTGGTGGTCACAGGCATGTTACCTCAACAAGGGTCAGCCTTTCACCTTGCCCCCAGCCAGGCAAACTATGACAACAGATGCATCGGACTATGCCTGGGGGGCACACATGGCAGGACAGTGCATTCAAGGCATATGGACTGCAGATCAAAGGAATCTGCACATCAATCAAAAAGAGATGCTATCTGTACAGAATGCACTGACAGCCTTCAAGAACCTCTTACATCCAGGACAGCTTACAATAAGGACGGACAACACCACAGTAATGTGGTACATAAACAAACAAGGGGGTACACACTCCTACCCTGTATGCAGGCAAGCAATGACCTTGTGGAACACAGCACTGGCTTGCCACTTTCAGCTACAAGCTCAGTTCCTGCCAGGAAAAAAGAACACATTGGCAGACGACCTCAGCAGAAACATCATGGATCCCCATGAGTGGAAACTAGATCCACAAGTATTTTGCAATGATAACTCAAAAATGGGGCCACCCAGACATAGATCTGTTTGCCAGCCCCCAAAACAATCAGCTAACAAAATTTTGTACAAGGACACTTCACCATCAAGCTTGGAAAGTGGATGCACTCTCATTCAGTTGGAAAAACCTGACAGTATATGCCTTCCCTCCATTGCCCCTTCTCTCAAAGGTGCTTCTGAAAGTCAGAAAGGAGAGACCACGAATGATGGTCCTAGCCCCAGACTGGCCACGCCAGCACTGGTACACACTATTAAGGAATATGGCCCAGGGCCCACCTTGGATTTTACCACAAATTGCTCATTTGCTCACACAGCAAGACGATCAGATTCTACACAGCCAGCTCAAAACCTTAAATTTGGCTGCATGGCAGATCACCTAAGCAACCAGCCAGCTCCTCTTCCTCAAGCAGTTATCAATGTTATTCTGGAAGCTAGGAGGCCCAGCTCCAGGAAGGCCTACTCGGACAAATGGAAAAGGTTTTGCGCCTGGAACCAAGCTAAAGGCCAAAATATCCTACAGCCTCACATGCCTCAGATTCTATAGTATTTAACTGAGATGTTGCACAAAGGACTTTCTTTTCATCTATTAAAATCCACGCCTCAGCTATTTCAGCCCACTACAACACGGATCCACCCTTATTTTCACATCCAGTTCTAAGGCAGTTCCTCAGAGGGGCAAAAAACATTAGGCCCCCCAGGAGAGCACCTACACCAACCTGGGACCTCAACTTTGTTCTGGAAAAACTTACGCTACCTCCCTTTGAACCAGCTTTCTCTGCTGATCTAAAGTTTGTATCATGGAAGACTGCCCTGCTCCTAGCAATAACTTCAGCCAGAAGAGTCTCAGAGCTTCAGGCACTAATGGCAGTGGAACCTTTCCTCATTTTCCATCAAGACAGAGATTCTCTATGAACTAATCCTTCCTTCATGCCTAAGGTGGTATCCAGTGTGGCTTTAAATCAAACCATCCACTTACCCACCTTCTTTCCAAATCCACAGAACAAAGGAGAAAGACTCCTGCATTCCTTGGACATTCACAGGCAACTTCGTTACTTGGCTAAAACTAAGGTTTTCAGCAAATCTGACCAGCTCTTTGTATCCTATGCTGCAGCTTCACAAGGGAAGGCCATATCAAAACAGACCATTTCCAAATGGATAGGACATTGCATTAGTTTTTGATATACCCATCATGGAAAACCAGTTCCTGCTAACATAAGGCCCCACTCTACCAGGGCAGCAGCTACATCGACAGCCTTCCTCAGGGGGGTGCCAACCAAGGATATTTTGGAAGCTGCAACTTGGAGTTCAGTACACACCTTCACCAAACACTACCACTTACCACTTTACTCTAAGACTAGAGCTGGCTTCGCCACTGCAGTTCTGCAGGGCCTTCTAGCCTCCTCTAACCCTCTTTGACTCCTCTTCCTATCCTTAGCTTTGGGATTCTACCCAAGTGTGATGACTGCAGCAGGGTAACACGATGAACATAGTACAGTTTTGTACCTACCATAAATGTAGATGTTCGAGTGTACACCCTGCTGCAGTCCAGGTTTCCCTCCCTCCATCCCCTCTGACCTAACTAAATCTTTACAATACCTTTCTGATGTATTTGCTTACAGCTGGAGGGGTGTTGTGTTTGTGCTAATTTTTTTAGATTGGTACTAATTACTGACCACCTTTTTGGGGGCACCTGACATCTGGGGCAAGAAAAACTGAAGAAAATGGCGTTGGATGCATTATATATACCCCTGGCGCACTGACGTCAGGGAAGAAGCGACAGCAACTGATGCCGGACCAAGACTTTGGAATTCAGGCCGACTGCAGGACCGCCTGACAACAAGATAACCCGTGTGTGATGACTGCAGCAGGGTGTACACTCGAACATCTACATTTATGGTAGGTACAAAACTGTACTTTGTCTAAGCTGAATGCCATCTGCCATATCACCTGCATGTAGCATGTGTGTCTCTGTCTGTCTCTGTGTGTATGTCTGGCTGTCTGTCTCTGTCTGTTATAACTTGTAATCTACAGTTCTCGTCTTCCCCTCACAGGTGTTGATGTAGGTATATTGCCCTCCTGCGGAGTGATGATGATAGTATGATTGAGGCACAGGCAGGGTTGTCAGGGGCTGAATCTGTACCATTGGTTGCCATTCTACCTGTCTCCCCCTCATCCTCGCACACAGTTCCCCTGCTTGCACATACCTCATCACCACTGGCCATAGAGGAAGAACAGTTGGGTGGTAGCATGGAACAGGGAAGTGTGGAGACTATGGAAGGTGTGCCTGCGCACCATGATCCCAGTGAACAGACTGGTGAGGTCCCACACAGGCATGTGCCCAGCACTGCTCGTAGGAGGACCACTGGCCAACATGCCCCTACGAGACAAAGCACATCAGCTGGAGTCACCAAACGCATGCTTCAGGCTGTAATGGAGGCACAGGCACGTGCTGAATGGCACAACAGAGAAAGTCTGAGGCTACAGAGGGCTGCTGTCCATTCATTAACTGACAACATCCAGGCACTTGCAAATGCTCACCATCATCTTGCAGATGTTTTGGATAGACGATTGGGTGACATGGTGGGAGTCCTTGTCTGTGGCATGTCAATCCTCGATCGTGGAATTGAGTGGATGGGGGAGGGGGCATTAACATTCACTATGGTAAAATACAGCCTCACTCCAGGGACCGGACAGCCACACACACACACACACACACACACACACACACACTGTGGCATTTACAAAGATATACACCTATGTCACACACATAAAGACACTTTACGTATTTGAGGTTTAACCACCTGCCTATGCCTTTTTTTGTACACGTCACTCTGTACTGTTGTCAACAACAGTGTTCAGGAGAGTGATAACATATGGGATGTATTCCCAACCATACGTGACATATATGGACACACGCATCCACAAGTGCCAGTACTGTGAATCAAACACCTGCCTATCTCATGATAGGTACTACAGAAGTACAGCACTATCACATCCGGTACAAAGCTTACTGACTCTTTCCTTTGCCAACTGTGCTGATATATGCACAATGTATGCACAGGGGAGGTATTACTGTTGCAGGTGTCATGAGGTTTGTCTTCAGTATCACCCTTACAGCATTCTACTTTGTCTGCTTCCACTTCAGTTAATAAAACCTGACCTTAGCAGTTACACAGGTTATTGTAGGACTGGTTGTAACACACCAGTGAGCTGTCCTCAGTAGTCATTCATCTGCAAAAAAAGCCCCACCACTTAGTAGTCATGTCCAAACATCTGCCCGTACCTCATGTATGGCTTACTGTACTTAGAGCATATCACCATATACAGTTGGCAATGTTGAGGCTGTATTGCAACAGCATGATGTACTAAGAACAGTCACCTTCAGACATCAGACGCTGCATACACATGGAATCTACACAAACATCAGTACATGTACACATATGCGGTCTACATCAGTAAGTGCACTTGCAGGTCAAGATGATGCATTCCACACCTTCCCCACGCCATGTGTGAAACATAGCCGAGCATTACACCATAATGGATGTTGTATTCATGTACTGGTAGGACACCACCACCTTCACCGAGTAGCCAAGTATACATATATGACAACAGCACATATCAGGGAGACACACATCACATTATTCCATGTCATGCTTCTACAAACTGTTACTTGACAGTTTCATGGTGAAGCCAGGCCACTGTAATGGTCAACAGTGAGCACATCATATTTGCCACACACACCTCATGTTTACTGGAAGAGTGCCAGCAATGTGCTCTGTTAAAGCTAGGCAGTACACTCATTCAAGCATGTGCGAGGTCTGTGGCTTGTAAACATCTCACCCCAGCATGTACTGGCTATTGTGGTACTCAGGCTAATGTCCAGACAGCACACAGCATGCATGGCTTGCAATTATTGACATGGGGTATATGTAGGAGCTGTGGCCACACATGGCTGTACATGTCATGAACATATCACCTGTGACTACTCAGGAACATAGAGAGCAGAGCTGGATTTCCCAGAGTCTGTCAATACAGGCCTTGTGTAGGTTCTGTGATCCTGTTATTTGAGTATGTTTGTAGGCATTGCATTAGGTGGACATGTCTAAAGACATACATGCCACGTGGGGTGTTGTATGATATGACAGGTGTCATAGGTGACTAGTAGAGAGGGAAAATTATCTCTGTTAACATAGATATCAA
Organism: Protopterus annectens; assembly: GCF_019279795.1. Lineage (NCBI taxonomy): Eukaryota > Metazoa > Chordata > Ceratodontiformes > Protopteridae > Protopterus > Protopterus annectens. The sequence continues at coordinate 875,957,040 of NC_056739.1, read as the reverse complement.
ACCTTATGTACTGTTAGCATGCTATCTGCCATGTGCATGTGTGTAATGACTGTATCCACCTGTATGTAGAAAGGATAACGAAAGCCATGGTAATGTCATTTCTGTTGTATGAGTGTGGGATGTACATATCCAGAGCAGGTACAGTTAGGTCATATCTAACCATGAGGGTGTTGTTTACTGGTGTACAGCAACAGTCGACCATGTTAATGCTGGCAACATCTGAGGGACCCTGGTATGTGTACAACTGAGCTGGTTACAAACAGTGGTATTATTGCATTGCATAACAAGTTATGCAGCTGTGTCTGTACATGGGTTCTTTGCACAGTTAATGTAGGCCTAGGTACAGTCCACCAATCAAGAGTTATCTGGTGGTCTACCATACTATGTCATAACACATATGGATGTGTTGGTAGTCTGGGGACAAGGTGGTGGATGTATATGAGGATACAACCTAGAATGCAGCATTTGCCACTGTTACCTGTACCTGACTCATCTGTGATGTGTTATGTTGGAGTAGTGGTCTTTACATGTGAGTAGCCTTTATGAATATGTGTACACCACCACCTGGAATGCTCCATACGACTGTTATGGCCCACATGTCTGGATCTGTGTTATATGGTGGTAGTGCAATTGTGCACTGCAGAGTCTTCAGCCAGGTGTTACTCACTACACAGATGTCCGTATTCCCCATTGTAGGTTCTACAGTGAGCAAATGGAGTACTAAAGCCACACATCTAGCACTGGTTAGCATAAGCATCCAATGCAATTGGTGTCAGGGTGTTACTTCTGGGTGTAGGAAATTTGCCTTGGAATGTGGCTATATGGGTAAATGCTACATAGGTATTATCCACACACAGTGAAACATGGATGCATGTGCTCTGTGTTGAAGGCTCGTCGTTCGGTCATGACAGCCTGGAATGACAGACACTGGACAACCTCATAATAACAGCAGGACACTGGCTCATTGTTTTGGTCTAGCAGTTGCCACTTGTACCATGACATCACTGCGAGTGGCATTAATGTGCTTGGTAGCAGATGCCTCATGTAAGGTGACGGACAGCAGCAGAACTTGTGTATATGACCAATGTGAGATATACTTAGGGTAGCAGTCCTGCTAATAATGACAACTACTAACACAGCCGGGAGAGGTCATCTTGACACCTGCAACTCAGTACCATTACACAAGGTGGCTCACACATTATGCTTGCACATGCCACTTTTCCACCTATAATGCCACTGTCCACAACCTGCTATCAATGTATGCCTTTCAGGGCAGCAAGGTGAGTGAGACATGCTGTAGGTAGCATCCGCCCGTGTGACCCAGGTAACCTATTGTCTGTCATGTCCACACATGCATGAATGTGTATACTTAACATATATATGTCAGTACTTCATGTACATGTATGCATGTGTATCACACCGCGCAGACACAGATATATCATTTACGGGCCACATACAGGTATCTGGTAGTAAACCAGTATGATGTACATATATACTGACAGGTAAGATGTACCTAGCTGTAAACCTGTGTGTTTACAATAGGAGTCCATTGCAACGTGTTCTGCACAAGTAAGTGTATGAGCATGCACACTGTGGCCTTCAGTGGTTAGAATCGGAGTGCATCCCAAACAGCCCTGTGCTACTAAGTGTATGAGCGTACCCACTGCCACCTTGTGTAATTTGAGTCAGTGCATCCAACAAGCCCTTTTTTACTAAGTGTATGAGCATGCCCACTGTAACCCTGTATAGTGATAGTAGTTGTCCATTCCACAGATGGCCATACTCCAGTTCAGGTTCATGTTGTGCTACAACTATACCTCTTAGGCCTACCTGCAGATGATGTGTCTTGTTTGTGCATACAGGTTGTAATGGACACCTATTTTAAACACACAGGTTTACAGCTATGTACTTCATGACTGTCAGTCTCCCTGTTGTTGTCCTCAATCTTAGAAGGGCAGTCTGACTGCCTTGGAATGTGTAATCTCTGTGGCACATCTCGTAACTGTGTAGTACTGTAATAGTAATCTGTAGATAGGCAGGAGTTCTGATCCCACCACTGGCAACTGTGTGCGTGTTCGTGTGTGTGACAGCAAATGCCTGAGTGTGTGACAGCAATTGCTTGAGTGTGTGCGACAGCAAATGCCTGAGTGTGTTTGTGTGTGTATGTCTCAGCAAATGCCTGAGTGTGTGTGTGTGTGTCAACAAATGCCTGAGTGTGGTTGTGTGTGTGCATTTGTGTTTGCATCCTGTCATGACAGCGGGTTTTGCTGCATTCCAAAGAGATGCCTCCTTTTGCACTGGCCTTTATCCTTGTCATCTGCTAAACCTCTCTCTTCCCCCCTCCCTACTGCAAGTAATCGGTCCTGTGATGTCACCCAGCTCAGAAGTGTAATTGTATGTGATGTTCATCGTGTTACCCTACTGCAGTCATCACACTTGGGTTATCCTGCCGTCAGGCGGTCCCGCAGTCGGCCTGAGTTCCAGAGTCTTGGTCCGGCGTCTGTTGCTGTCCCTTATTCCCTGACGTCAGTGCGCCAGGGGTATATAAGAGGCATCCAACGCCATTTTCTTCAGTCTTTCTTGCCGCGCGGTGCCCGAAGCAGAAGCAGTTCGCAAGTGCCGGTCGGCCGACACCTGAGATTTTCGAATCGAATTTCAGTCCAAAGTCTTCATTAAAGCTAGTACCCCATTGGCGAACCTTTTCTTGCCTCAGTCCGATGTCAGAAAAAGTTAAAAATTGTATTTCTTGTGGGAAGCAAATAACTCATAAGGACTTCCATTCTTATTGTATTCTTTGCCTAGGCCCAGACCACAACGTCACAGGTTGTCGGTTTTGTGCTAGGTTTAATAAACGTACTATCAAATGCCGTTTTGACTTCGCACGACATTACTTTGGTAGGAAATTTAATTATATCATGCCGTTGGAGCAGCCGACGACCGGCATGCATAAAAAACGCAAGGATAAGGACAGGCAGCCTAGGAACAAGCCAGACTCCATGACCTCTGCTGGGCCTGTCGCCGTTTCTCTGGTTTTCAGTGAGGTGCCTATGCACCCCTTGACGACCGCAGAATTGGAACCCCAGACAGCTGCGGATTCTCAAGCGGAGTGTACTAGGCCGACGCAGCCATCTTCATTATGCCCTTCTGACACCAGAGCAGAAAGAGACCCCGGTGCAGTGGAAACACCTTCGGTTGCAGAAGGTGTCTTCAGACCAACTACACTCACCATTAAGTCTTAATCTAAGCTTAAAACTCCATTAAAACCAAAAAAGACTGTACATCAGTCTACAGTTCAAGGCCCCATGCCTAAGAAACAGATGCTTAAGATGGCTGAAGATTTGATTACCCTAATCAGGGGTTCCCATCCCCCTCCAGATAAAAGACCAAGACAAGAGGAGGATTATACTTCCTCTGACCAGGTTTCAGTTTCCTCAGATTCTTCTGAGGAACAGGATTACACTTTTCCCCCTTATGAAGACTCTGATGCTGAAGACTCTATCCCCTCAGCATCTCCCCCTGAAGACTACTCCTTTGGGGAAACTTTACATACCATGAGGGAACATTTCCACTGGGAAGGCCAGGACTACTCTGATTCTAAGAAAAGGCTCCGAGAGTTCCTGTTACTACCCCAGCACAGACCACTTGCTATCCCTCCAATTTTAGATATTGTGGATGATGTTTACTTGGAGTCTAGTCTAAATCCAGACTCTCTACCTCCTGCTCCAGCCAAACCAGACAGATACTACAGAGTGCCTAACTCACACAAATTCCTTTATAAAAGCCCTGCGGCTGACCCAGAAACAATTTCCCAGGGTCCCAAGGGGGCTAAAGCTTCTATGGCTAAAAATTCTGTGCCCTCTGAAAGGGATTCCAGAGCCCTAGATAGATGGGGAAAGAAAATATACACCTCAGCAACTCTGGCTATGAGAGCATTAAATTGTCAGTTTCACATGCTGAAATATCAGCAATTCCTAATGTCTCAATTAAAGCAAAAAATGAGCACACATAAAGAACAGTCTGAATTCAAGGAAATGCAGGATCTGTTGCATGCAGCTGAGCAGGTGGGCAAACATACTTTATAATGTGGATTTGATTTATTGGAAGCTTCCTGTAGAGCAGCTGTTACTAGGTCTGTCATACGTAGACACGCTTGATTAAAAGAACAAACCCTGCCTGATCATGTTAAAGCAAAATTATTGGATGCACCTTTACAGAAGGATGTATTATTTGGTGTCAAAGCAGAAGAGGTCTTAAAGAAAATGGAGGATAAGGCAAAGTCTATGCAGACGGTCAAGGATTTCTTACAGGTACAACCCCCTTGTTTCAGCAGAAATTGGCCAACAAAAAACTGGTCCTTTCCAGCTTCTGACGGATCACAGAGGCCAAATACAGACATCCAAGGGGCAGAGGTCAGTCACAAGGCCCTTACAAACCTCGCCAATGGGGTACTGCTAACCAGAAAGGAGGAGAAGACAGGCCCCAAGCTAGCGGAAGACAAACACAATGACTCAGTCCTCAAACTACCAAGCAAATCTCTCCTGGAAGCTCCCTTGGGAGGAAAATTAGCATTTTTTGCAGACACCTAGCACGTCATCACAAAAGACAAATGGGTCCTAAACATTGTCTCACAAGGATACAGATTCCACTTTCATACCTTGCCAAGGAAAAAATTAATGCCAAACCTGCCAGCAAATCAATGGGCAGAGGCACAACAACAAATTACAGCTCTCATAGACATGAGAGCCATTCAACAGGTACCTACACAGGAGCAAGGACAATGATTTTCCTCAAGACTCTTTCTAGTTCCAAGAAAAGACAAAGCATGGAGACCCATTCTGGATCTTTCAGTTCTGAACACCTGTCTGCTAGTACCAAAATTCAAGATGCTAACACTACAGCAGCTTCTTCACATGCTGGGCAAGAATGCTTGGCTAGTAACGTTGGACCTCAAGGAGGCATACCTGCATGTCCCTATCAGACAAAATTGCAGAAGATACCTCCGCTTCATTGCAGGTTCAACACATTATCAATTCTCTGCACTGCCCTTTGGCTTATCTACCATGCCCAGGGTCTTCACAAAATGCCTGGCACCAGTAATTGCATACTGCAGACAAAGAGGAATTCAAATACACCCATACCTGGACGACTGCCTTATTCAAGCAAAAAGCAAGGGCATTCTTTTAAAGCATCTGGCATTTGTCAAACACCTTCTAAGTTGCCTAGGGTACACAGTAAACGAAAAGAAATCAAAACTAGTGCCCTCACAAAACATAATATTCCTGGGTGCCAGCTTGAATACAATGGCCCAGATGTCGTATCTCACGCCAGACAAGCAACAACAGCTGACTCAATATTTCAAAATAATGGCAACAAAGACCCAACTCCCTGCAAGAAAAAAATCTGCAGGCCTTGGGATTCATGGCATCTTGCATACTACTAATACCATTTGCAAAACTGCATATGAGGAAATTACAATGGTACATGAAAAGCGTATGGACTCGGCACAGCCACAGCTTGGAAACAATGATACCACTCATTCCCTGCCTTCAACAGGAGTTTCTATGGTGGGCACAGGCATGTCACCTCAACAAGGGTCAGCCTTTCACCTTACCCACAGCCAGGCAAACTATGACAACAGATGCATCGGACTATGCCTGGGGAGCACACATGGCAGGACAGTGCATTCAGGGCAAATGGACTACAGATCAAAGGCATCTGCATATCAATTTAAAAGAAATTCTAGCAGTACAGAATGCCCTAACAGCTTTCAAGGACCTCTTACACCCAGGACAACTAATAATAAAGACGGACAACACCACAGTAATGTGGTACATAAACAAGCAAGGGGGCACACATTCCTACCCTTTATGCAGGCAAGCAATGACCTTGTGGAACACAGCACTGTTTTACCAGGTTCAATTACAAGCACAATTCCTGCCAGGAAAGAAAAACACTTTGGCAGATGACCTAAGCAGAAACATCATGGATCCACACGAGTGGAACTAGATCCACAAGTATTTGCAATGATAGCTCAAAAATGGGGACGCCCACACATAGATCTGTTTGCCAGCCCCCAAAACTACCAGCTTCAAAAATTTTGCACAAGGACATTCCACCTACAAGCTTGGAAAGTGGACGCCCTCTCATTCAGTTGGAAAACATTAACAGTGTATGCCTTTCCTCCACTGCCTCTTCTAGCAAAGGTACTGCTGAAAGTGAGATTAGAGAGGCCACAAATGATACTCATTGCACCAGACTGGCCACGCCAGCATTGGTATCCAATTCTAAGGAACATGGCCCACAGCCCACCATGGATTTTACCACAAATTCCTCACCTGCTTACCCAGCGAGACAATCAGATTCTACACAGCCAACACAAGACTTTAAACCTGGCTGCATGGCAAATTACCTAAACAACCAGCCAACTCCTCTATCCAAAGCTGTTATGGATGTTATTCTGGAGGCCAGGAGGCCCAGCACCAGAAAAACCTATTCAGACAAATGGAAAAGATTTTGCGCCTGGAACCAGGCTAAAGGCCAAAATCCCCTTGATCCAAACATTCCTCAGATTCTACAATATTTAACTGAGATGTTGCACAAAGGACTTTCCTTTTCATCTATTAAGATGCACATTGATGACAGATAGTAGGCATGATGTGATTGCAGTGGGCTGTAGAAGGCATGGCACCTTGTACAGCAGTACAATAGGCACATAATTGCGGACAATGTGCCTTCACTATGTTCCCCACTGGATGCCTGCAACATATGTGGTGCCATCAAATGTGATCCACAGAGGCCATACAATTGTGCCCTGTATGGACCGATGCCGCTGACACCAGGGAATATTTGTATCATGTTATCAATTCAGGTGAAGGGTCAACCTGCTGTCTATAAGCAGGTCCTGCCACACCAGGCCAGTATTGGCATATCTGAGGATAACAGTCTGTGTACACATGTGCCAGCCAAACCAGGTACACTTGTACATGTCACTGTACATTACTGTGAACGTGCACATCCCAGGCAATGCCCATGTCAAGGACTATCAAACACAGACGTGGCATGCATTGCAAAGCTATGGCCATACACAATGGTAACCAGGATGTCAGGACAGTTCATACACTACCCATCTGTGTGGGACATTGCAGACACTAAACCCCTGTACCACACAGCACACCATTGTCTGGTGGCGTGATGCCAAGGATTACCCCTCACCCAGCCTTGTAAAGCCATCTTGCACAGCCAACCACTGCACACCCATGAAGCAATGCACACATGCATGTCAGTACTGGCACCTTGTGTCTGCATGTGGAGTATGATGCTCCCAACCATAGTCACTCCCAGTATAACTCCCATTGGCATACCGACAGATGTCAAACACATTCACATGCCCTAGCCCATAGAACCTCTGGATATCCCCTGTGGTGCATGTAGTACCTGTATATTACTGCAGTGTGGCAAACTGTGTAGTTAGGAAGTGTATTTGTGGGCCTGGCAAAGTGTGTCAGTGTGAGTCCATTAGAGAGTGTGCTTGTGTTGACAATGACATCCATTCATGTGGACAGCCATGTGTGCTACACATAATGTATGTCTACTATATCTCTGTTGCAGATGTCTCTCAGCAGCACACATATATGTTCTTACAGCACACCAACATGTCAGCTTTGTGGCACATGGAGTAACTGCATGCACTTGTAATAGTAATGGCTAGACAGTCAGGGGTTTGAACCCCTGTACTGGTAGGTGTGTGACAGAAGATGCTTATGTTTTAGTCTTCAAGCCCTTCTCTGATGTACTTTGCCTCTGTCTGTCCCTGTCCCACACTCTCTGGTGGATGTGGAGTTGTACACCTACTCAGCAGCAGCTTGTGTTTTGTAAGTGATGGTCATGATCAGGTGATGGCCTCTGCACCTATTGCAGTCCTCCTCTAGCTGATTGCATGTGGAACAGCTGTGATGATGTTCCCGTAGGCAATCGCATGGAAACACAGTACAATATCTAGGAACATCATGTCGGTGTTTGCCCATGACAGTCGCTGTGAAGTGGTACCTTGATCTGGTGTTCGGTAAACGGCATCACAGATGATATCTGGATGTTCCTCAAACAACATGCACAGTGGGAAATAGCCAGGAGGGTTATGTGCCAGACATGACTACAGCATGTACGTGTAGCTGTGCTTCATTGAGACTACTGCCTGTTTAACACGTTGTGTGTGGTAATGGCTATTCTGCTTGTTTTAAAACTGACAAGACAGTGCTCTGTTTGTGAGGGACCCCCCCATCTGTAGGGCCATCTGTGGACTGGTCAGTATGTGGAACCATTTGTTTCCTGTGTTACTCACTGAACACACATCTGTAAACTGCAGAAGCATAGTGTGAGGATTGCAGTCAGTACATGGTGATAGTGATGAGTTACTGCCATCGCATCCCTGATTGGACATATGTCACATGAAACAGTGGTATGACAGACACTGTCTGGGGTTCATAGGTTCATAGGTAGGTACTAGGCTATCGGCCCTAGGGCCCATACAAGCCTAGCCAAAAAATGTACCCTGGCTTTCACCACCCAAGAAAATTATTTTCCTGTGCCCCTGTCGAGCAGAGCCACAGAAGTGATCCCCGGGGTGAATTTCCCATTTCCCATCCAATCATCATGATTTTTCTTGAAGAGTGCTAATGAGAGCTCTGTTTGACATAGGTAGTCTGTTCCTGTGTATGGGAAGTCTCTGGGACAGTAATCTATCCCTCCAGCATGTTCTGTTTATTGTGGTGACAAGGTTTAGGTCCCTAGAGCGTGTAGCTTGGAGGGATTGGGATTTCTTTAAGTGGAGCATGTCCAACAGCTCTGGGTTTGACATAGCTTTGTATGTTAGGCAGAGATCGCCCCTGAGTAGGCAATATGCGATGGAGTAAAGCTGTAGTTTTTTGAGACTGTCTGCATAGGGCATCTGTTTGAGGCCAGTAATCCTCTTTGTGAGGTATTTCTGTGGTCTTTCCAGTTGTTGTAGATGTCTTGTGAGGTACATACCAAAAGGGGCGTTGTACTCTATAATGGGTCTAATGAGTGATGAGTAGAGGGGAACAATGACCTCTCTTTTTCTGGATGAGAATCCTTTTGTGATGAGATGAGCCACGTAGAAGGATTTCCTGACCACTATGGCGGTGTGATTATCAAAGGAGAGACTACTGTCCACCTGTGTCCCAAGGTCTCTTATCACATTTTCAGTATTAAATAGACTACCAGCTATGTGGTAGTTCATGGGTGCAGAGTTTTTACCAAAGGGGATGACTATACACTTTTTGGCATTGAGCTTCAGGCCATGGCTTTGACACCAGGTATCTGTCTCAGTGAGGCCCTTTTGTAGTTTGTCCACATAGTTAGGAGTTTCAATTATGGCTCCTAGTTTGCAGTCATCTGCAAACTTAGTTAGCCAAAGACCTTCTGTGTTGGCCTGCACTTCAGAGAAGTAGATACCAAACAGGAGAGGACCCAGGACTGAACCCTGTGGTACTCCACTTGTCACTGGTCTGATGTCGGATTTGGAATCCGCTACTTTCACAGTGTGGGTTCTGTCCATGAGCCAGTTGGCAACCCATCTTGTGACATAGGGATTTATACCTAGTTTAGTGAGCTTATCTATAATTCCAGAGTGGGGGATGGTGTCGAAAGCCTTGGCGAGATCTAGATAAGCTGTGTGAACCATTTTACCCTCATCTATGGCTTTGGTGACTGCTTCAAAGAAGTCAACCAGGTTTAGGAGACATGATCTGCCTTTTACAAATCCAAACTGGGTAGGGTCCAGAGTTTGGAGATTACCAGTGTCTTTGTTTATGAGTTCCACGATGATACGTTCATGGCCTTGCAGACCAGGCTCGTCAGGCTAATGGGGCGGCAGTGGCTCCCCCTTTGTGGAGTGGGATAACCGTCGCGGTGCGCCATTCAGTGGGTACAAAGCCTGAGGTGAGGCTATGATTGAACATGGTACTTAGGTAGGGTGCCAGTTCATTCTGTAGTTCGTGTAGAACGCAGCCTGGAATATTGTCAGGTCCCATGGATGCTGTGTTCTTGGCTTTGGAGAGTGTGTTTTTTACCTGTGCAGTTGTGATTATAGGAACTTTGCATTCTTCCGGTATAGAGATGGGCCCTCTAGGGGGTGAGAGGGGGGTAAAGTTAGCACTGAACCTATCTGCCAGGATGTTGGCAATATCAGTTGGTTCTGTATATTTAGTGCCATTGTGCTGTAACTCAGAGTAGAGCTGAGTGTTCCCATTTAGATTCTTGACATAGCTAATCTCTGTGACATGCCAGTAATGGGCCACTGTACATAGCTGCAGTCTCAAGTCTTCTACAATTTGTACAGATGTCATGCAGTATATATGCATGTGTTGTGGTCCCTCTGCAAATGTATACCATCTGTTGTGCTGGGTTGATGGTCATATCTATGCATGTTGTTATAAGTAATCCTGAATGCTGTTGACTATTACTTAGCCATATTTGTGTTTAAACTGCAACACCATAGGCTGTATGGGTTTGGAGGTCCCGGCAGAACCTTCTGTCCCACTTCAGCTGGCCATGACACTGGGCACCAGCACGCCTTAGACCTACACCTCTGTTGGCTCTGCATTGCACCACCTTCTGGTGGAACCGCCACTGAGGATGGGGCTTGTCCCCCCTGGGAGCAGGTCCAGACAGGAACATGTCTGCTGTCATACAGTCCCAGACATTGTGCATAGGCGGCTCAAAAAGGGGTTTTGATGCCAGATACGCCAGCTCGAGGGCAGAGTGTCATATTTACAGAGTGAGCCTGCCCCTCCTAGACAGCCACCAGCACTGCCACCTTTGCGGCTGTTTTGGTGCAGTGATGGCTGCCCATGGCTGGAGACCTCTGTCTCACTGTTTCCATCTGGTGGCTCATGGGCTTGTGACTGCCTAACACCCCTTCCCGTCCGAGGTGTATCCCCCCACGTGTCATATACCGACCCTGTATCCTGTCTTGTCTGTCATCCTACCCAACCTATCCTCCACTAGCATACCTACTCTCCTTCCCCCACTCTCACCCTACGGAAACAAAAGGCCAATCGGTTCCTAGAACAACATTTGCCCCATACATAGCTGTCCATTTCACACATGTGTCCACTGGACACCTGTAACCCTTTTTAATATGCATTACAGCATATTACCCCCGTCTCTCAGGCACATGATCCTGGTATGCACATAACTCCTAAAGGTTCCAGCTACACATGATGCAGATGACCCCATTGTACACACAACACTACCGGTCCCTCTGTGGTTACCCCATTTACCTTCATCATGATGATGATGTCACACACAGCACCCTGCAAGAGTATTGTTCTCACATAAAGATTGGACAGGAACTGTTGTGTTAATGTAAATAAAATGCAGAATGATGTATTTGGCCAATGTGCAAATGTTTGCGTGTATTAATGACACATGTCTGTCTGAGGGCGTCTTGATATTGCATAGGACAACACCACTACATAATACAGGTGTTGCTGGTGTTTCCCTTTTCATTCCTTTGTAATGCTTTGTTGTCACATAGGATGTTCTTGATATATCTATATATATGTATGTATGTATCTATATCTGGTCATAAACACTCACACATACATCTACATGATGGAATACATTTCCTATACTGTTGAATGACTGCGCTGGATGATATGTTTGTGATAAGATCCGATGTCTGTATATCTGCCGTGGCATATTGGTAAATCACAATAGCTGTGTGTGCAGGGTCCTGATTTCGAGCCTTGCAGAGGCCATTTATTTTGTTGCTGGGCAGAACAAGGCCGTTGGATACAGAGTGATTAAGGCACATTAAAGCAGTTGTGAGTGGGTGTGCGTGGATTTGCGCAGAACTAAGCAATGCTAACCTCCGGTTACAGTTTCTTACACTCAGCCTCTACATTGCTTTACCAGTGTAATCCTCGCATACTGGCGGCCAAACATGCTTACACCCGCTTGTTCCCGCACTTGCAAATGTACTTCATTTGGTGTTTGCATCCGACACTCACACCCCTGGGTGGGAGTGAGGACTACGATATTACCTTGTGATGCTATTACATAGGATTACATGCCTACAGTGTCGGGAATGGCTGCCCATTAGGTGAAAGCATGCTGTTCAAATGTACGGAATCCGCGGCCTGTCCAGAGTTTGATTCATATTATTGGTGTGTTCCTCTTACAATCTGCACCTCTCTGGCTAATACATGGGAACTGACACTCTTCAATACAAGCAAGTAATTTGGTTTTGGAACCCACATCCTTCACCCGAGTCATGCTATCATCTTGTTAAGGTTGTCAGTGGAATATGTGCTTTCTGTCCCTATCAGACCTCTCATATGATTGGGGAAAAATACCAACTGAATCAGGGACACGTCATAACATCAGGGACACATTTAAATTATTGGTGCTATTAACCTGACACATTGACAGACTCTGAGCATATGAATTCATGCACATTTTCTGATGTAAATGATGTGTATAACTCTAAATTGTTGTCATTATTCATTACGTGTAATTCACCACCTTTCCTCCAGAAGTCACTAGCTTTAGGAGGGATTAAGTGGGACAGAGTTAGAAATTGAGTCGAAATTGGGGATAGTTTAGAGGTATGTTTTGTTTTGTTATCTTTTATTAGACTTACTCCCCTCCTGGCTGCTGTGTTCCCCTGGCCCAGTGGATCTGCCTCTTTCAGTCTTTTTAACTCGTATCCTGCTATAAGGCCTGTGTATTCTACCTGTCTATCATGCATGGACCTCCCACCACTAAGTCGACTACCAAATCTACAACCTAAAGGCAGCTGTTGTCCTTTTCTCAAAATCCCCTCCATCCAATACATCAGTGGAAGTATGTCTGACCTCTCTTCTAAACTGAGAAGTTGCATTGTAACAAAAACCTAGACATTTATTAGTTTAGAATTTGTATTAAATCTCCACCTGTATCAGGTACCCAGCAGCCTTACCCCCCTTCTACTCTTCATGGTATTAGCCTCTCATGACCTGTATTGACCAGCTCTGCCCTCTGTCTTCTGCCTCTTCCTAAATACTTTCAGTTGTACTTTCACATTTGGCCACTGGGTGGCTCCCTTCCCTAGGTTCCTTTTTAGGCTTCGAAATATTCCTTACCTCTATCTCCTTAACCACTCTGTAATACTGTGTGGTCTTGCTAGTTATCTGTACTTGCTGTAGTCCTTTTCTCCTTTCCTCAATCTCCTCCTACAGACTTTTAGTCCTTGTTGTACACATATTCTAGCACTCCTCTCTTACTTAGCACTGCTAAGAAGTTAGCTGTATTCAGCTATTTCATTGATTGTTTCTGTCACTATTCCTCACTTGCTCCAACCCGTTCCGTTTGCCCTGCAGGCTCACTCCGCTCCTCTACCCAACCCCAAATCTCACTCACCCCCCAGTGCACTTAACCTTATACTACTCCAGCCACACCTCCATCCTCTATTATCCAGTAGCTCTCACTACCTCTTTAACTGACCTATCCAATCACCTTCTACCTCCATCTACCTCATTCTTTTTCCCTTTAACAACTCCACCCTTTTACCTCCTCACTTTTCTATCTTATATCTCCCAGCTTCTGTCTCCCCTTTGTCCCAACCATGCCTATTGTAGGCAGGCCTGGCGTCTATAATGGCATTCTCGTTCTTACTATTCTTACTCCCCAATTCTTATCCCACTACCTCACCTACTATGAACATCTTAGCCTTACAAGATTTCGTCCCACCTTAAAACAAACAACTTAATTTAATCCTCTAGACTTACAAACCCACTTTGGCATAACATCCTCATCTTAATACCTTCTTCCACAATTTCATAGAAAACCCATATTAAGTATTCTCACACTAGAAAACAAATCCCTATCTTCTTTAAACTCTTGAAACACCTTTATAGCCCTCTACAACCCCTATTACTACATGGAGATATTCATCCCAATCCTGGTCCAAACAATACTATCTCTGCTCCTCATTCTGACCAACCCAATATGTCTCATGTCTTCACTAGTTCCAATAACTCCCTCCTCATAGGCCACCTTAACATACGTAGCTTAAAATAATAAAAATAACCCTAATTAATGCCCTGCTACACGTTCACTCTTTTGATATCCTATGTCTTACACAAACGTGGCTCAAACCACTAAGGACAATGATATAATCCCACCAGGTTATAACATCCTGATGATATATATATATATATATATATATATATATATATATATATATATATATATATATATATATATATATATATATATATATATATATATATATATATATATATATATATATATATATATATATATATATATATATATATATATATATATATATATATATATATATATATATATATATATATATATATATATATATATATATATATATATATATATATATATATATATATATATATATATGTATATATATATATATATATATATATATATATATATATATATATATATATATATATATATATATATATATATATATATATATATATATATATATATATATATATATATATATATATATATATATATATATACATATATATATATAGATACATATGTATATATATACATATATATATATATATATATATATATATATGTATATATGTATATATATATATATATATATATACATATATATATATATATATATATATACATATATACATATATATATATATACATATATATATATATATATATACATATATACATATATATATACATATATATATATATATATATATATATATATATATATATATATATATATATATGTATATATATAAATATTATTGACAACCCATATATTCCTAACTAGTTGTCAAGTTTAACCAAAGGTAAATTCACGCTTGTACAATAAATTTTCAAAAAAAATACTGACAGTTATCTATTCAGACTCTTTTATTTTAAGAGGCAAGAAATGTTACAAGCCTCATTCGGTCCAGGGCTGAAAAACGCGTTGAGTCTGACCTGCCATAATAATTCACGTTCTTCGAGAAACAAGTGGCCCACCCCTGGTATCCATACAAATTTGGTCGATAGCTTTAAACAAAAAGGTGTGGTTATAGTACTCCGCAAGATGCCTAGCTAACAGGTTCTCCACTTTCTTCTTTTCTGTAGCATGGGTATGTTCATACATCCCATCTCTCAGCCTACATTCAGTTTTCCCGATGTAGAAAGCTGGGCATAGCTGACATCTTGCAATGTATACCACAAATTTGGAATTGCAATGGAGTTTCTTCCCTAATTTGTATCTCCTGCCATTGATGTGGAAACTTTCCCCTGTCTCAATGTACCTACACGTTTTGCAGCATCCACAAGTGGACATTCCTACTTGTTTGGATAGGGGACCTATAGTTTTTCTTTCTAATAAGTTCTTTAAATTTGCTCCCTTCTTAAAGACCAATTTCGGTGACTGACCTAGTTTGTTTGCTAAATACTTGTTAAAGGAAATGAGATCCCAATTTTTGGATAAAATAAAATGAACCACATGTTTATCACTACTGAAAATTGTTATCAAGCTCATTCTGAATTAATTGGTCCTTTCACTCCCATGTTGTTGTTCGACAAGTAAATGCTCATGGTTAGTGTCTCCTAAACTAAGGGCCTCTTGACTTATTTCACTTGTGCTATTGTTAAGCAGTTGTTTAATCTGGCCAGTTTGTCTCTTGTTACTGACTTCCACTACTAAAGATTGTACTAGATGAGATGGATATCCTCGTCGTTCAAACATACTACTGAGTTGTATACATTCATCCCTAAAATCTGAGTCCAGCGTAACCATCCTAGCGGCTCTAATAAGTTGCCCTTTTACAATAGAGCGCTTTTGATAAAAAGGATGGTTACTTGAGAAATGAAGGAATGAATTAGAGTATGTCTTTTTCCTAAAAAGTTTTGACACATATCTTTCATTCAAGTTGTCCTTAACTAGTTTACAGTCTAAATAGTCTATACAACTTGTGCTGTAGTTTGATGTGAATCTAAGAAACCCTGTAGTTGAGTTTAAATAGGTAATAAATTGTTGAGCTTGTTGTTCATTACCCTTGTGCATGACAAAAATATCGTCCAAAAATCTTGTATAAAATACAAGGTTCACTCCGTATTAGGGATTTTTAAAGATTAATTCATTTTCCCAATATGCCATTACCAAATTGGCAAAACTGGCCCCACAGGGTGATCCCATGGCCACTCCACATCTCTGTAAGTAAAACTCATTGCTAAACAAGAAAAAGTTGTTAGTTAAAATAATGTCTAACAGGAGTTCCACCAAATGAATCTCTTCTAAAGGAGTGTTTTTGGACTTCATCATGAGGCTGACCCACTCAATTCCCTCCATGTGTGGTATTGATGTATAAAGGTCTTTAACATCAATTGTTAAAAAGTTGTCATCTTTGTCAAACCTCAAGTTATTTATTTTGTCCAAAAATGACCACGAATCTTTGCAAACCTGTGGTTCTGACGATATGTACTTTTTAAAAATAGAATCTACTACCTTGGCTCAAGGGTATGTGATGGATCCTCTTCCATCAATCAGTGGTCTCATCGGTGGGTCATTTAGGTTCTTGTGGACTTTAGGGATACCAGAGAGTACAGGGATTTTGGGCCACGGAAGTGTAATATAATTGTAAATGTCAATGTCAATCAAAGACTCAATGAAAAGGTAGTTGAAGTAACTCTTAATTCGATTGTGTGCAATATTGACTTCATTAAGGGATACCTTAATGTATGCATTACTATTCAACAAGGAAGACATCCTGTTGTCGTAATCAACATAGTCAAAAATAGCTACCCCACCTCCCTTATCAAGTTTTACTACCCTCACTGGTGATGACCTAAGTAACTGTAACAAATTCTTTTCTTGTGAAGAAATGTTAGTGCAGTGCCTTTTCCCTTATTTTTATTATGTTTCAAAAGGTGACGAAAATCTACCTCACACACTTGTTCAAATGTTCGCAGGGTCTGATGTAAGGGAGGGTTATTAGTGCTAGATACTCTAAAGTCTTTGTTAGAGTTAATGTTGTTTCCAAATAAAACCATCAGGTTAAATTTCCTAACAAATAGTTTTAAATCAAGAACCAAGTGTTCCAAACTAGAAGGTTTACTCGGAACAAAGGTGTTCCCTTTGGCTAGTAAGTCAGTAAGTACCGGGTCAATACAAAAGGAGGAATAGTTAAAAATGTTGAAGTCCCCAGTTGAGTTTGAAAGGACATCCACCTTCACAGGGTTCTCCTCACCTATCTCCTGAATCGATTGTTGTGTTTTACTCTTTGGTTCTTTTGGTTGTAATTGGAGTTCTTTTTCAGAATCGCACCCGTATTCTTGACATCCCGAAAATTTTGGTTGATGTTATTTCTGTTGTTGTTACTATGGGTTGTCGTAAGTACTTGTGTGTTAGTTTTGGTTACGTATTCTTTCACTACATCTCAAGGGGCTATCGTTCTCATTCATGACTTCTGAATTGAAACCGTCCAAGTTGTTAATATCAGTACCCACATTCGTTGTTTCTATATTAACTATGTTAGTTCTTAAAGTATTTGGTTGTTGGGCACTAGACTGTTTCAGATACGCAGTACCAGTGTCGTAAGCTTGCCTGTCTCTGTTGATTTTTTTAACCTTGTTTGATTTAAGTCTCTAGCAATTGATCATTGCTAAAAAAACTTCTCTCATAGTCAAATTTATATCTTAAAAAGTCAGTGTCTGTAGTTATTTCTGTATTCAGAACAGACAACTCATTCGTCAGAGACTCGATATACATATTATAATGTTTTATCATCAGGTTCATCAAGTTGAACCCCTGTTTATCGAACAAAGTCATAAGTTCAGAATGAAAAATTGAACCAGAAATTAGACAAGTCGGGTATTGATGAAAACGAAGCCCCGTAGGAACAATGTGTTAGTCCAAGCAAGCATTAAAATATGTGACTTCCAGTTGAAGTTTTTTCAATTTTAACAGTTTGGTATCGAACAATTTCAATTTGTCACAAATGAATTGGGAACCAACCTGTTGATTTGTTGAAGAACTAGCCGGTCGCTCAAAGTTGTTGCCATTCACAAAAACCAAGTTGGAAGTATTAGCTACTCATTCATTAAAGACTGGAGCGCCTATAAGCCCTGTTCTCCGTTGTACATCTAGTGGTTGCTCCGTCTGCTGAACACGCGGACTCTGGCATTGAACTACTGGGTTAAAATCCGTAATTCGTTGGACTGCCAGAGTAGAAGCACCTACAGTATCTGTTGTGTCTACTGGGCATTGAGTAGAATTGCCAGCTGAGTTAAAAAATGAAGGCAGTTCATTGTTGGTTTGCCCTGCTCAACTAATAGGGGGGCTACCACGCGCCTGCATGGTAATGGCATCGTTTGGTTGTCTGGTCTGACTGGAGGCTTGCTCTAAGAGAGTATTGTACACCTTGTCGAGCCTAGATGAAAGTACGTCCATGAGTTGATTCATAGCATTCAACAGAGACATTAAATTGAGAAGTTCAGACTGAAGTGATTGTGTTCCGAACAAAGTAGGGCTCACGGGAACGTTGGAAGTACCAGACGCCATAACTAACCAACAAGAGAGACAAACTAATAACTATTCAAACACAGAATCCTACTCCAGCTAACTTGACTCAGAAATCTCCCAGCCAAATTGCTAACTCATTTAATAGATTCTTTGTGGACACAGTCCAATCACTAGCAAGTACCTTATCTCCAGCCAGCATCTCAAATACTTTCTCTCAAACCAACATAACTCCTGTGCTACAACTACAACCTGTTCCTACCTCTGTCATCCATTCTCAGCTTCATAAACTAAAACCATGTACCCCCTCTGCTGACCTCCTTCCAGCTGAATTTCTGCAAATTGCAGCTAGAGTACTTGTCTACCCTATCTCCATCTTAATTATCAGAACTATCACAGAAGGCTATATACCAATCCTTTGGTAGGTTTCACATATTATCCCTCTACATAAGGGAGGTAACTCAACTGAACTCACTAACTTCCGTCCTGTAGCTCTACTTTATCCTTTGGCTAAAATCATGGAGAAATGCATTCAACAGCAACTTCTTGATCATCTCCTCCAAAGTAATCTTTCAGCTGACTGCCAGCACGGCTTTAGGCTTTTTCATAGTACTACAACTGCACTCCTATCCTTTTCTAACTCTTATTAATAAAAATCGAAACGGCAACTTGCTCTCCTCTGCTCTCTTTCTAGACCTCTCCAAATCCTTTGACATAGTAAATCATCATTTAATGTTGGATACACTTACTTCACTTTCAATTCACACTCGGGCAATCAAATCTAGGAAATAGACAACAAGCAGTCCTCTGGGACAACAACCTATCTACTCTACTCCCTATCTCCCTCGTGTCCCACAAGGCTCTATTCTGGGGCCCCTCCTCTTTTCTGTTTTTATCAATGACCTGAAAACATCCCTACCTCAATATTCAATATGCCGACGACTCAACATTAATCTGCACCGCAGCATCTTCTGCTGAACTCCAGTCAAACACCCAAAAACTGTTTACCATAGTTGAAAACTGGTTCTCCAAACGCTGTCTCCTCCTTAACCCAAAAAAACAAACTTTTATTATTTACCCCTACCCAGAAGTCTTACTCCATAGACTTCACAGTAATATCAAACAACGGCACTATAATAGCACCTGACACAACTACCAAACTATTAGGTGTAACAATTGATCGTAATCTCAGCTTTGACACTCGCATTAACCTTACCATCAAATCAGTAAATAGAAAACTTGGTTTCCTCTATAGGCTAAAACCCTTTCTTACATCTACAGCCAGGACTACTATTGCCCAAATTCACCTACTTTCCACCCTTCTCTACACCTCCCCAATTTATACTAATCTATCCAAATACAATCTAAATAAGTTGGCCTCATCTTACAGTAACATTGCTAGATTCGTCACCGGATCCCCTTTCCATACTCACCACTGTCAAAACCTAAGACAACTAGGATGGTTGGAACTCCAAAACCAGCTTCTTTGTCAACAGTTAACTATCACCCACAAAATCTTGTCATCCTACAAATATTCCCATTCTCTCTAACCTGATCAACCCATATAAAATTTTGAGTACCCTATGCTCAGCAAATAAGCTACTAGTTGCAACCCTTAAATCCAACAACAAATCTGGCAATTGTCTGTTTACTAACTCTGCTGGAAATTATTGGAATAAGCTTCCTAGTAAACTAACATCCCTCACATCTACTCCACTTTTCAAAAAGCAATTAAAAACTTTCCATGTGAAGTTGTTAAATCTCGCCGTTTATTCTCACTGATGGGTTCGGAGCTGATCCTCGGCTCCGACATGGCCGATAGCAAAGCTCAAGGTTTGCCAGTAGCTCGAGACCAAGCCCCTTATCCCACAATGCACTGCTGTAATTACCTCAGATCTAGTTTGCTGCGGCAAGAGAGATCTCGGTGATCCAGTCAGCTCGGACCATATTTTTCTAAATCGCAAGTTTAAAAATTTCTTTCTCCTTCTTTTTGATATATTATTCTCTATTTAGTGAGTGTGTTTCTCGTTAAAATACTATAGTTTTAAGTAGGTTAGATTGTAGTAGATAGTGCCCTGTGTTGGCTTAGTTTCTTAGAGTGTTGGGGCTTTGGTTGGCCCTATTTAGATTTAACAAATTTCTTCTTCTTACTAGTATTTGTTTAGTGTGGGCCTAGTTAGCCCTGTATTTAACCTCTACAGGTTAATTTTGTGGCTTGGTCTCAAACTTTGAACATGTCAAATGAGAGTGAAAAGTCTCATTCCAAATCAGGGTTTAAGAAATGTCCAGATTGTGGACAGAAAATGTCTGTCACTGACGAGCATGTCAAATGTGTTTACTGTCTGGGGGCCAAACACCTCCAAGACTCTTGCAGTATTTGCCACTCTTTTTCCTCTAGGGTACTCTTAGAGAGAAGGAGAAAACTTATTGATAGGGGGTTGCTGCAGCATACTTTCTCTGAGGCGTTGGGTAGCCAGGAAGGTGCTAGCACTTCTTCAAAATCATCTAAATCTTCAGGAGATTCTAAAGTTACTAAGAAGGCAAAAAGATTAGAGGGTAACAGGGTCATCGGTTCCACAGTCCTCGGAACCGAGCGTCTCTGGTTCAGAGCCAGCTCCCAGTCTTGGAGCCGGTCTCTGAGGTTCCCTCATCTCCTCTGCTTCAGTCAGCACCTTCGGTGCATTCCTCGAAATCATCGGTCGGCCTCTCAGATATGAAATGGATCGGCTAGTGCAGAAGCTTCTACAGGCTCCAGAACTTGCTAAATTGTTGTCGGCCCCGACCATTTTGTCGGAGCCGAAGACCATTGAACTGGACTTGACTACTCCTCCTCCAAGCCGTAATGGACTCTCTGAGCCGAAGGAGCACGAACCGATAGTTGTTGAACCCATGGAACCGAGACCTGTGCCTGTGTTATCGGTTCCATCTACTCGGACGTCCTCGGCACCGACCGAGGACGCTAGGAGCCGACACTCTCCTGTCGGGTCCGGGGAGGATAGTCGGACCGATTTGTCGGTGCCGACTCTTCCTCTCAGGGCTTCAGCTTGGATGAGCTCTGCTCCTACCTGGGGCTCGGAGCCCATGGTTTTGGTGCAAGAGGATCGGATGGTCCCTCCGGATCAGTCTACCCCTTCTTGTCGGAGCCATGGTGCTTTCGATGCCATGAGGAGAGTTCTGTCTCCTAAGACATCATCGGCATCAGTTCGGGCTTCCTTCTCCCCTCAAGCACCTGTGTCCCCTTCTATGTCTACCAGTCCCCCTAAGTGTAGAGACCCTGAGCCTCAAGAAGCAACACAGGGCGCCCCCTGTTTTTCTGAGACCTCCCCAGATCTCCCCACTGAGGATGTACCCAGGAAGAGACTGTGCAAGAGGAGGCACTTGGACTCCCCACAGGAGTCTTTGACATCTGACACTGACTTGGATGAGTCAGAAGGGTCCCCTCTATCCCCCTCTGAGGATATCTCCTTTGCGGAGATATTGGAGATCCTGAGTCAGAGGGGCGATTGGCAGTTCAAAACCCCTACTGAGGACGAGTCAGTGTTCTTGAAGGCTTTTGGGTCTCAATCTTCCACTTCTTGGTTGTCTACGTCTTACGATGAGCTCATGGAGCAGATCTCTCATAAGGCGTGGGAGTCACCGGAGGCCATGGAACCTGTCCCTCAGAAGCCGAATAAGTTCATCTCTGCCCCAGTGGACAAAGCCTTTTTGACCAAAGTAATGCCTGTTGATGCCATGGTGGTAGCTGCAGCCACCAAGAAGGAAGTGTCTGAAACATCCGCATCTATCCATCCTCCTAACAGAGATTCTAGGATCATGGATAGATATGGGAAACGCATGTTTAGTTCAGCAACTTTTTCTCTGCGATCGCTGAACTATTTAACCCATTTCACGAGACTACAAAGAGATCTCCTGAAAGAGGTAGGAGATGCTCTCCAGGGTACGGTAGCTGCAGGGGCTGCTGACAAAGTCAACACACAGCTCACCACCCTAAACTCGGTTGGGAATTCGTCCATGTGTCTCATATCTTAAACAGCTGATGGTTCGAGTAGAGCCGTTAGTTCAGGCATTGCTCTGCGGAGACGAGACTGGATGTGTCTCTGTTCCTTTGTGGAGCCCTTTAAGTCTTCCTTTATCAACACCCCATTTGATGGCTCATCACTGTTTGGGCCTAAAGTAAAGGAAACTTTAACCAGGTGTGAGCAGGAAGGCAAGACCCTGCCTGCTGTTGGAGTCCATTTTTCTACCCCTACTCGGCCCTAACCCAAGGGCCCTAAGGGTAGAAAAATGTGGTTCCGAGAAGCACAGGGAGCCTTTCAGGGCACACGTGGAGAAATCCCCTCTAGAGGCAGAGGAGGGGGTTATAACAGAAGACGCCACCCACACGGCAGGGGGGGGGGGTCTGCAGCAACAGGGTGACAAGAGGTCAGTTCTCTGGTCAGCCCTACCAGAACTCCTGAAAGGAGGCCTGGCGGTCCGGCTCTGGAGACAGTCGGTTGTCGCTTATCTTTGTACCCAGAAGCCTGGCTGAACATAACGTCAGATACATGGGTACAAAGCATCATTTCCAGAGGATATTTCATACCGTTCTCTTCCCCTCCCACTCCTGTAAACAGAGTCCCAGATGTTGCACCCAGTCTCAGGGAACAAGCAATTGTAGAGGTCCAAAAATTGCTAGAAAAAGAGTCATCCAACCAGTACCAGCAGACCAAGTTGGATTCGGAATTTACTCAAGATTCTTTTTGGTACCAAAGAAAACAGGGGACTGGAGACCTATCTTGGACCTCAGCAGACTCAACCAATTCGTAAAGAAAGAGAAGTTCATTCTTCCCTTCCTAGGGAAAGGCGATTGGATGTGCTCCATAGATCTCAAGGATGCGTACTATCACATAAAGATGAACAAACACTCCAGGGATCACCTGCATTTCCGGCTGGGAGCCAATCATTACCAGTTTCGAGCCCTGCCCTTTGGTCTCACTACAGCCCCCAGAGTGTTCACCAAATGCATGGCAGTGGTCACGGCTCACCTGAGGTGTCTAGGATTGCAGGTGTTTCCATACCTAGATGATTGGCTCCTCAACGCTACCACCAGGCATCAATTGTCTCAGGCAACACAGTATACTCTGACACTCTGCCATCAATTAGGCATTACAATCAACTTTGAAAAGTCTGCCTTATCGCCATCACAGCATACTGTTTTTATAGGAGCAGAGTTAGATACCTCAACCAGCACTCTACGTCTTCCAGTCGAAAGAGTCTCACTTCCTCGCCAACACGTCATCTCACTGGTGTCAAAGAACAAAGCTACAGCAGCAGACGTCTTGAAGGTGCTAGGTTTGATGGCGGCAGCAATCCTGGCTGTACCACTCGCAAGGATGCATATGCGAATCCTTCAATGGCTCCTTTTCGCTCAGTGGTCTTACAAAGAGCTACCAATGCACCACATGATTCTCATCACAGATTCTTGCAAGAGAGACCTTCGGTGGTGGTTGACGTCTCTTCATGTCACAATCAGAAGACCCTTTGTCCCCTCCCTCCAGTAGCCACTGTGACCACAGATGCATCCCTGATAGGGTGGGCAGGGCATTTTCAGGGAAAGACTTCCCAAGGCACATGGACGGATCAATAGTCACATCTGCATATCAATGTTCTGGAGTTGAGAGCGGTACTTCTGGCGTTGCAGTACTTTCAGGACTCTCTTCCTCTAGGGACAATTGCAATTCAGACGGACAAATATGTCAGTGGTCTGGTACTTGAACAAACAAGGCGGAACCAAGTCTTACCTCCTTTGTCGAGAAGCCCTCAGAGTATGGCAATGGGCTGTGTCATCCCACCATTTTCTGATAGCAACGCACATCCCGGGGAAATCCAACGTGAGAGCGGACAAGCTGAGCAGGGCAATACTGTTGCCTCATGAGTGGTCTTTCAACCAACGAGTTGCGAATTTGATTTTCTGCAAATGGGGCCAGCCTTGCTGCGACCTCTTTGCCAGTCACATCAGTACCAAATGCAGAAGCTACTTTACCCTAATACCACCTCCAGGACATTCCCCGAGAGATGCACTCATACACAATTGGCCTCCGGGTCTCCTATATGCATTCCCACCTATTCCATTGATACCCAAGGTTTTACAGAAAGCAAAATCGCTGGGAAGGACAGTTATCCTCATAGCCCCCTACTGGCCTCAACAGATTTGGTTCCCCTTCCTTCACCATCATCTGCTGGTGGATCCATTGATCCTGGACCCAGTTCTGGACCTTCTGACACACCCGTCAGGGGACCTCCATCCTTAACTGCAGTCCCTAAAGCTGACTGCTTGGCTAATCCACTTCCCCTAATTGCCAGGCTTCATTCACTCTCAGATGATACAAGACAAATCCTTTTGTCTTCTCACCAGCCATCCACCAGGAAACTATACCTCAGTAAGTGGAACAGGTTCTCAGTTTGGGCCAATATACAGAAAATCGACCCTTTCCGAGCTCCTCTGTCGTCCATTTTAGAATTTTTGACAAAGATTTTTAAGGAAGGAGCAGCAGCTGACACAGTTAGTCCAGTTAGCTGCCATATCAAATTTCCACCTTGGATTCGATGGGTTGAACATTATGGGCCATAAGTTATCTAAGGCTTTTCTTAAAGGTGCTTTTCTCATGAGACCTCTTGTCAAAATCCCTTATTCTCCCTGGAATTTGAATTTTATGCTGCCTCAAATAATTCTCCCCCCCTGCAAACCAGCATCTTTTTGTGATCTCATATATTTGTCCTGGAAGACTATATTTCTAGTAGCCATTACTTCTGCCCGCAGAGTGTCAGAACTTCAAGCATTATCTATCAGACCTCCTTACATGATTTTCCATGCTGATAGAGTATCTCTCAGAACAAACCCCCTCCCTTTTGCCTAAAGTCTGTTCTGAATCCAATATCAATCAGGTCATTGAGTTGCCAGTCTTTTTTCCCAACCACTCTAACAAATTGGAATACATGCTGCACAAACTTGATGTACACAGATAGCTCAGATTTTATCTTGATAGAACTAAGGATATTAGAAAATCACATCAACTTTTTGTAGCCTTTTCGGAGGCCAGAAAAGGTAATCCAGTGGCTAAAACAACCCTATCTAAATGGTTATCAGATTGTATATCCTTTGTTTATGCGAATGCAAACATGCCATTGACACACAAACCTAAGGCTCATTCTACCAGAGCCGTTTCTACATCTTCTGCCTTTCAAGCTAAATTGCCCCTTGACAATATTTGTGCTGCAGCCACTTGGTCTAAGCCTCATACCTTTATCACGCATTACAAAGTAGATAAGGCTTCCAGGGACAGGTCTTCCTTTGGTTCCACGTTACTGAAAAACATACTTCCATGAGCCACCCAAGATTAAGGGTGCTAAGGACGCTACCCATCAGTAAGAATAAACGGCAAGATTTAACAACTTCACATAAAGAAGTTATGTACTCAAAATAACGTTCCATGTGAGTTGTTTATCTCGCCTTTATTCTTACGTCCCTCCCTCCTTCCCCCTCCTGACTGACAGCTGACTTAGAGGCTAGTACCATCCCGGTTATTCAGTTCTTCTTCTTCCCCTTTGGGAAGTGCTTCCTTGTAGAAAAAGAAAAAAAAAAGGTATATATACTTGCAGCAAACAAGATCTGAGGTAATTCCAGCAGTGCATTGTGGGATAAGGGGCTTGGTCTCCAGCTACTGGCAAACCTTGAGCTTTGCTATTCGCCATGTCGGAGCTGAGTATCGGCTCCAAACCCACCAGTGAGAATAAAGGTGAGATAAGCAACTCACATGGAACGTTATGGTGAGTACATAACTTCTTTTTAACTCACAATGGCTATGCCCATGTACTAATCCCAGCTGAATCTCACTTGTCTCTAACTTTTTCTAATTTATTAAGTTTCTGTGTTAAACTTCTATGCTTAAACTGTTTGAATATAGTCCTCTATTGATCTTTGTAAATAGTTAGCTCTCTGTTCTTTGCCTACTGTGTTTAATTTTTATCATGTAATAATTTTTATCATGTAATTGAAACATAGGCCTAACTATAAGGGTGTTTATTTTGCTTAATAACCATTTTGTATAACCACTTTTGATACTATCCTCTGATATCTTATATTCTTATGTACATTATTTGCTATACAACTAATGTGGAGCTTATGTACATTATTTGCTGTATAACTAATGTGGAGCTTTTCTCCCTGGGCCTCTACTGAAAATGGACATATATCCAGTTAGACTAGCCCGGCCAACAAATGTAAAATAAAAAAAAATGTCCCCTATTTTTTCCCCCAATGGTTTATGTCCTGTCCAGTAGATTTGCTCTTAGGCCCACATCAGCCAACACCTGCACGCCTAGGCCCATAATTGCATACCCATAGTTCCCCCACCTGCCACTCCTCTACAGCACTCATCCTTACTGTGGGTGCAGGTGGGGTATAAACACACCACTACACACTGCCCACTCTCTCCCTGTCGGGACACATGTACATGTACATGGGTTATCAGGCTTGCACAACCTACTGGTCTGTGTACATCTACAGCCTGGTTTGATGAATCATTACCTGGACTGGCTCCGATGATCATTAATTTTTGGTGTCCCACAAGGGACATGGATGTCTGTGTTTCAAAATTAGACCTGGCAGGTCTCTCCTACTGGTAGTATCC
>NC_056739.1:875722324-875927324 GCF_019279795.1 Protopterus annectens | reverse complement strand
CTTTTAAAAATTTGATTATCTGATATAGATCCGTTAACAGCATGCTGTAGATAACATTAGCTGTCCCATTTCTGCATACCATTTTTCTGTGCCATTTGGTAACAAGCTTGGTGACCCATTTCCCTTTCATGTACTCTTGATACCTAAACTGATTGCTGCTTGAGCTTAAGCTTCCTTAACACTAAACTTCTTCACTTCATTAGTTACTGATCTGCACAGAATGCACTGGTTCAGATTTAGAATAGTTGAGGACAATATGGGCTGTCATGAAATATCTTTTTCTTGACACTCAGTTTTATTCTAACAGCCTTGATTTGCATAATGACTTTTTGCAGGTCACTTACTTTTAAGAACTCAAAGGTCATCTCTGAACAGTTGACAGCAGTACAGAGTGGGTTTTAGATGATCGCCAAAAAGCTAGATAAATGACGTTAGCTTAGGTATAAACCTTCCATGTTCTGTTTTATATATAGTTATGTTTTGTTTCACTATTTTTCAGAATAATTTTTTAAGTCTGCTCAGAGAATAGCAGTCTTACTTTACTTCCAACTGATATGGTAAACTGAGACTGTATTTTCTGTGTTTTTATCTTGGTTAAAATGTTTACATGATGCAGAGTATACGTCTGTTCATGCTGGTACGGAGGAGTCATCTTATGTATATATTTTTTCCTAGTTTGATTATTGTTGGAACAGAAGTCAGTGGAACATTGTTGCTTTGCTGAATGTTAAGTGCCCAAGATTGTAGGATGATTTACATTCTTAGATGTTGACATTTCCTTTGCCAAGAGTCCTAATTTTACAACTGTGGGAATTGATTATATTTGTTAAGTCGTACATTACTTTAAGAATGAAGACGGATACAGTTCTTTCTCTCTTTCAGTGGCTTTTATTAACTAACAGTACACACGTGTGGGAGCCTCATGGAAAGCACCAGAGAGACTCCCAGAACAAAGGAATAAACAAGCTTATATACTGGTGATATTGCAGACCGTACAAAAAAATATCAAACTGAACCAATTAGATCATCATAAAGGGCAATTAACCAATCAAAGGTTTGCCCGTAAGCATAAGACAATTCACACCATCATATTTCCAGGCAGAAGAGAGAATCGGATACACTTCCATAAAAGGCACATTTCCTGCTTTCAGGCAGACTCTAGTTTGTTCAGTATTTTTCCATTATTCACAGTTCAGAGTTCACAGTACTCAGTACATCTCAGTTTATACACACTGTCACATACTGGCTGTTCATATTCTACAATCCCCCATTTGATGCTGTGTAAGCATCATCATTTAACCTGTCATACATTTGCCACAAATCTAGCATAACCATTGTACTAGTTTTTTCATCATTGAGAGACATTTTCATTTTATTATCTACAGTCATAGTTGCAGGCATATAAAATGTAGGCACTTTTTTCACAGCTTTTGAAGACATTAATTTCAAGATCGGTGCTTTGATTAGAAATAAGACAATGAAAGCAACAATTGCTAATACTGCAATTAACAACATCAGCTTCAACAGTCCATCTCCCCAACCTGAGAACAGGTTGGTCAACCAAGCGCATGTTGAGCTATCAGCCTCTTTGGCCTCTGAGAGTTTGGAAATTCTCTGAATCAGTTTAAGGTGACTTTCAGTTTTGTGCTGATTGTCAGGAATAAACGTACATTACTCCTCCTAGATTAAAGCGCAAGTTCCTCCTTTCGCTGCTAGGGTGAAATCGAGGGCCATACGGTTTTGGAATACTACAGCCATCATAAGTCAGTTCATCAGTTACTAGTACTAAGGCAGAAAATGTAGCATTGCTCAAAATTTCGAGCAGTTTAGATAACTTTCTCAGTTCCCAAATTGATTTTACTGCTCCGTATGACGGAATTATACCAGCCCATGATATTACATCATCACCCAAGTCCATATGGGACAGTCCTTTGGTACTAGCATGAGCCAAGTCATGATGATAGATCCATGAAGCATCAACTTTGCCTACCGGATTGGCAGGCTTCTTGACCTCTCGAACATTCCGAATTTTTCCCTTAGGTAATGTAGATACATGTCGGATAGCTGGAACCAGGTAACCCAGGAAACAGCTGCCAGACCATTTTCCTGGTAGCCATTTATATACTTTCCTTCCGCACACAAAATAACAGTTCTCTACTTTAATGGTGATATTGATAGACTTAAAGTGATTCCCGGTATTCTGCCGCCCTTTAAACATTTTCCAGTAGACAGTTTCTATTTTCTGGGAAAAGTTAGCTATAGAGTTTTTAACAATTCTTAATATAGGTGAGAAGTCTGTTACACAACCCCATGCAATGCAGTTATATACCACTGTTTTGTTGCAATGGCTCCACCCTACTCTGGTTTTATCAAGTTTTTGAAAGCACACAGTTCCATTTTGACGGACAGACAACTGTAATGCTACTTTGTGTTTTGAAATAACTCTTGATGTGTCATAGATCAGATTCATCCAAGTCTCTTCAGTCCCTAAAGGAACTATATTTAGCATCAATCCCCCATGAACCGTAGGAATGGCAGTGCAGATCCAGCAATTGGAGACATTAAGGGATGATGCATAAGTATATTTTATAGCTTGGTAGGTATTGAATGGTGGATGCCATGCAGTTCTTTTGGCATGAGGTGTTACTGTAGTGGAAAATAGAAATGGCCACAGCAGAAATATGAGAACAACAAAAATAAACACCAAGACAGTTTTACAGTACTTTAGTGGAAATGGTGGTTTCGGTGGAATTGTATTGGAATGGAGAAATGTTCTGACTGGAAAAATGTCAGACATTAATAGGTGCAGGGACAGTATGGCTTTGAGTACGGGAAGCGATAGGTGGTGAATCTAGAGCTGTGAAAGGTAGAGGTGTTTGATCTTTGGAAGGTATGACTTTCTTAACATGTGATATATGAATCCAGGTCGGTGAGCCTTGTAATCGTACTGCTGAAGAGGTTGTCAAAAAAACAGGTAGGGCTCCTTTCAACGAGGTTGCAGTGCTGTTTTTCTGGAGAAAGACTTGACGTACACCCAATCGCCTAGTTGTAGTTCAGAAGACGTGAAAGGATTAGGGTTATGTTGTGCTGCTGCTACTTGGCGGTGATAACACTGTAAGAAAGAAACAAGAGAAGTGCAGTATACAATAACATCATGATCAAAGGCATCGTACTCAGAAAAGCGTGGTGGTGAAGTCATGGGCATGCA
The DNA here is from genome assembly GCF_019279795.1 of Protopterus annectens. Taxonomy (NCBI): domain Eukaryota; kingdom Metazoa; phylum Chordata; order Ceratodontiformes; family Protopteridae; genus Protopterus; species Protopterus annectens. The sequence goes on along the minus strand of NC_056739.1, from coordinate 875,924,116 downwards.
TATAGGATGGCCCATTAGAATTTTATGAGGAGAAAGACCTTTAGTAGGATGTACTTGTGCTCTCATAGAGAGCAAAGCTAGTGGTAAGGCCTGTACCCAAGTGAGGCCTGTTTCAGTAGTAATTTTTGCTAGTCTAGTTTTCAGTGTTTGATTTATGCGTTTTATGATTCCAGATGCCTGCGGTCTATATGGACAATGAAATTTTAGAGTGATGCCCAACATAGTACACAGTGAGTCAGTTAATTGAGCTGTAAAATGTGTTCCACGATCTGAATATATATAACAAGGAACACCAAATCGAGGTATATAGTCATAACAAAGTTTTTTAGCAACTGAGATAGCATAATTTTTTGCGCAAGGGTATGCTTTTAACCATCCAGAAAAAAACATCAACAACAGTTAAAACATATTTAAAACGTGCACAAAGTGGTAATTCAATAAAATCCCATTGCAAAGCACAAAATGGTCCCAATGGTTGTGCGGGAGCCATTGTGCCTTTGGAAATATTCTACTGTAAACAAATGGAGTATGTGCTCACAAAGTGCTGTACAGAAGCTTTGAGACAGACCAATCCTTTTGGATTTATTTTATTAAAGCTTGTACCCCAACATGGGCTGGCAAATGATAAACTTTAATGAGGGAATTTAGCATGGATAGGGGGCAGACCAATTTGCCATCTGGATGTTGCCAAACTAAATCAGAGAGTTTAAAACAATTTTGAGCCAGCCATGTTTTTCTTTTTGATTCTGAAACCTCATTTTGTAAAGCTTTTAGCACTGTTTTATCAAAAGTTTTTATAGATTGTAATGGCTGCAGGAAGTGACCCTGAACAGTTTGTGAGAAAGCAGCCTGTTTAGCAGCCCATTCAGCAAAATTATTGCCCTTACTTTCGAAAGTGTCATTGGATTGATGGGCTGCACATTTAACAACAGGAATTTTAGAAGGTAACAATAAGTCTTGTAATAAATTATTGATATAAAAATGGTTTTTAATGGGTGTTCCCGAGGATGTTAAGACCCCTCGTTCTTTCCATAATATGCCAAAATCATGAACAACACCATGGGCATAACGGGAATCAGTATAAATAGTAACAGACTTGTCTTCAGCTAGTTTACATGCATGTGATAATGCCACTAATTCCACGGCCTGCGCGGAGGCGCCTGTAGGTAATCGTGCTGATTGCAATACTTCAGTCGGTGTGTAGACTGACCAAGCAGCTTGGAATTTTCTGGAGTTTGTTCTTAAACAGGATCCAGCAACGAAAAGAACTAAATCAGGATTTTGCAAAGGAGTATCAAATAAATTTAACCTAGGAGAAAGGACAGAGTTAACTACTAGCACACAATCATGTGGTTCTCCCTCGTCTGAGGTTGGTATTAAAGAGGCAGGGTTTAGTGGTGGGCAGCGTTTATTTTGTAAAGCAGGAATGTTAAGTTGTCAATCTCGCCTTCATTCTTGCTTGATGGGTTCGGAGCCGATCCCTCGGCTCCGACTCGGCACTTGCTAAAGCTCGAGAGTCACTTTTACCAGCTCGAGGCAGCCCCATATCCCATGATGCAAGGCGGTAAGTACCCAGATCTCGTTTGCCGCTTCGCTTAGGAGGTCTTCTTTTTACCAGCTCCTGGTAAGTTGTTCACTTTTGTGATATTTAAGCCCCTTTTAGTCAAAAACTCCTTTATTGATAGTTTAAGTTTATATTCTCCCCTTTCTGACAGAATTTCCCTGTCTCCTTTAATTTTTTGTTAGTCAATCTTTCCCTATCCCATCCCCCCCCTGTTAGGGTGTGTGTGTGTTGGATTTTATAGAATACCTTTTGGTATTTTGTGTAAGTTAATTTGGACTGGTGTTGTGTCTGTGTTGTGTTTTCAGCACCATGTCTAAGGAGAGGGTCTCAGGTTTTAAGAAGTGTGACTCGTGCTGTCAGAAGATGTCTCTGACAGACGGTCACACTTCTTGCCTGTATTGTCTGGGCCCTCTTCACCTGCAGGACTCCTGTGCTATTTGTCACTCCTTCAGCCAGAGAGTCCTGCAGGAGAGACGTAACAAGCTGATTCTTAGGGGCCTTCTTAAGCCGGAGGGCTCTCCGGCTAAGTCGGCTCCACCAAAATCAGCAAAACCTGCCAAGGCCCAGGCTTCTGTATCTAAGCCTGCGGCCTCGGCTCCGACTCGTTGAGTCGAGATCGGCTCGGCTGGAGCCGATTCTGGCACAAAGCTTTCGGCACCGATGGCTATCTGTGCGAATCTGTATTGACCACCGATGTCGGCTCCGATCGGTTCCGACACCCATGTGGCACAGGCATCGGTGTCGGCTCCGATCGGCTCCGACACCGTTACTTTGGTGGCTGTATCGGCTCCGGCTGGAGCCGATACATCGAACTTCCTGTCGGCTCCGAAGTCGGCTCCGACAGGATCTATAGTATCGGCTCCGATGGCTCATTCCAGGAAGAGGTCGAGGTCTCCTTCCTTGGAGCCGATACTTTCGGCTCGGCTTCACCTCTTCTATCGAACGGAGCCATCGGAGCCGATCTTCAAGGTCATCCAGGTTGTCAGATCATGACCTAGAGAGTGGTCAGTAGATTACTCAAGTCACAGGTACTGGCCCAAATGTTACACAGTCCGTCTCAGCAGGCGACTGTTGGTCCACACCCGTTACAGTTCCTCCTTCAACTCTACCCCAGAGCTTGGAGTTGGAGTCTTCGGGCATGGTTACTGCTACGGCTGGAGGACGGATACCCCTTCTGTTCCTTCAGCCTCTACTCTTATCTCCTCTTGAGACCTTCCTTAGAGGGATTCGGTGGTCGGGCTTCCATGGTCTCCTCCGAGGGGTGAGTGGCATCGGACCCTTGTCCGAACCCGCTCTTCCCCTTGGAGCCTCGGCCTTGGTGAGCTCGGCTCCGACATCTGCCTCGGAGACTTCCCTTCGGTGGTCCCTGGAGTTCCTAGCTCTTGGAGCGGGTTCTCTCGGACCTGCCTGGGAGGGAGCATTCGAGGTGATGAAGAGTGTACTGGCCACTGGTATCAGTCAGCAGTCTGTTCCCGTAGCTCCTCCCTCTATAGTACCTGTTGACATCTCTGCCACTTCTCTTGCTACAGGACCCAGAGATCCTCCGCCTCAGGTTTCCCCATTGGGAATTTCCCCTCTTCCGAGGATTCTCCTGATGTTTGGAGATCCTCCTAGGAAGAGGACTTGTAAGAGGAAGCATGTAGACTCCCGAGTCTGTCACTTGGATACTGACTTTGATGAGTCAGAGGGATCCCTAGATCCCCTCTGAGGATGTCTCCTTCTCAGACATCCTAGAACTTCTGAAACAGAGGGAAACTGGCCCACCAACAATCCCTCTGAGGATGAGTCAGTATACCTAGAGGCGTTTGGATCTCGGCCCTCCACCTCCTGGGTGTCTCCGCCTTCGACCCCTTATGCAGGTTATTGCGAAGGCGTGGGCAGCTCCTGACTCTGTAGAGCCAGTCCCTAGGAGGCCTTCTAAATTTATCACTGCCCAGTGACAAACAATTCCTTACCAAGGGTGTCCCGCTGATGCCATGGTGGTGGCTGCGGCCACCAAAAGGAACTTGCAGATCCTTCCGTGCCTGTCCATCCTCCTAATAAGGACTCTAGGACCATGGATAGGTACGGCAAGCGGATGTTTTCCTCAGCGACCTTTGCTATGCGTTAAGCTGAATTATCTTTGTCACTTCACCAGACTCCAGAGATATCCTGAAGGAGCTGGGAGAAGTAGTTCAGGATCCTACAGCTGCAGGGGCTCAAGAAAAGATTGCTTCGCAGCTAGGAACCCTCAATTCCGTTGTTAACTCCTCCATGCGGCTAATATCTTATGCTGCGGATGGAGCGAGTAGAGCCGCAGGCACAGGTGTGGCTCTTAGGCGCCAAGCCTGGATGCGGCTATGTGATTTTTGGATCCCTTTAAGGCATCCTTCACAAATTCTCCCTTTGATGGGTCAGCTTTGTTTGGCCTTCAGGTGAAGGAAACCTTGACCAGGTGCGAGCAGGACGGCAAGACACTTTCTGCTGTTGGAGTCCGTTTTTCCACCCCTTCTAGGCCTTATCCCAAAGGACAGAAGGGTGGGAAGATGTGGTTCCGTAAATCCCAAGGAGTCACGCCGGATTCACGTGGTCAGTTTACCCCTAGAGGCAGAGGGGTAACAACAACAGACGCGCTCTAGAAGCAGAGGGGGTCCGAAGAACCAGGGAAACAGGGAGCCCCTCTCTGACAAGCCCTTTCAGCATCCCTGAGGTGTTGCCCGGCTGTCCCTCCTTGGAGGCAGTCGGGGGAAGATTATCACTGTACCCAGAAGCCTGGCATTCCCTCACTCAAGACAGATGGGTAAAGTCGATCATATCCAAGGGTTACATAATTCCTTTCGAGGAAAGTCCTTTCCCCTCAAATTCCCTTCCAGATGTACCACCGGTCTAAGGGAAATTGCAGAGTTAGAAGTCTCAAAACTACTGCAAAAAGAGCCATTCAGCCAGTTACAACAGACCATTCAGAGCCGGAATCTACTCAAGGTTCTTTTGGTCCCCAAAAGACGGGAGACTGGAGACCAATATTGGATCTCAGCAGACTCAACAAGTCTGTGAGGAAGACAAGATTCGAATGGTCACTCTTCAGTCAATTCTGCCCTTCTTACAGAAGGACAACTGGATGTGCTCAATAGATCTTCAGGATGCGTACTATCACATCAAAATTCACAGACGCTCCAGAAGATTTCTCCGCTTCGGCTGGGGTCCAGTCATTTCCAGTTCAGAGCCCTGCCCTTTGGTCTCACTACAGCCCCAGAGTGTTCACCAAATGCATGGCAGTGGTCACGGCTCACCTGAGACGTCAAGGATTCCAGGTGTTTCCGTATCTCGACGACTGGCTCCTGTCAGCCACCACCAGGCATCAGCTTATACAAGCCAGGGATTACACAATAGACCTTTGTTCTCATTTAGGCATCTCAATAAACTTCGAAAAATCATCCTTATCGCCCTGCCAGTCTATTACCTTCATAGGCGCAAACTTAAACACTGTTCGGATGTCAGCTACCCTTACAGAACAAAGAGTTTCAGACATTCAGACTCATGTCAGGATCATTCTGGCCAACAAGAAAATACAGGCCAGAATGGTTCTAAAGGTATTAGGTCTCATGGCTGCGGCCATTACTCTTCTTCCCCTGGCTCGATTCTACATGCCTCCTTCAGTGGATGCTGTTCACACAGTGGTCATACCAGCAACTTCCAATGCATCACCAGATTCTGGTGACACAGACATGCAAACAGCATCTTACTTGGTGGACCACATCGTCTCAGGTTCACCAAGGCAGGTGCTTTGTACCTCCGTCCCCGATAGCCACTGTCACCACGGATGCCTCCCTGATCGGGTGGGGGGGTCATTATCAGGGCAGGATGGTTCATGGGCGTGGCAACCGTTCGAGTACCATCTGCACATAAATGTCCTGGAGATGAGAGCAGTGCTTTTAACGTTGCAAGCCCTCAACGACTTTCTTCCCGTAGGGACAATTGCAGTCCAAACAGACAACATGTCTGTAGTTTGGTATATCAACAAACAGGGCGGAACCAAGTCCTACCCCTTGTGTCGAGAAGCGCTCAGACTTTGGCAATGGGCGATCTCCTCTCATCGGTTTCTGGTAGCAACGCATATCCCTGGGAAAACCAACATTATAGCGGACAGATTGAGCAGAGCTATCCTCATGCCTCACGAGTGGTCTCTCAAGCAGTCTATAGCGGAAGAGATTTTTCTGGAATGGGGTCGTCCATGTTGCGATCTTTTTGCTACTCCCCAAAACAGCAAATGTCCAGACTTCTTCAGCCTGTTCCCTCTAGCAGGCCATCCCCCCAGAGACGCTCTAACCCAGGATTGGCCCCAGGGACTTCTTTATGCCATTCCTCCATTTCCTCTGATCCCTCAGGTGATCCAGAAAGCTACCGTTTTGAGGGCCAAATTGATTCTCATTGCCCCTTACTGGCCTTGACAAGTTTGGTTCCGTTCCTCCATCATCACCTTGTGGTGCAGCCGTGGCATCTGGACCCAGTGCCAGATCTTCTGATTCACCAATCAGGTCAGCTGCACCGGTCAATCCGTCTCTCAACCTCACAGCATGGTTGCTCCACTTCCTTCCTTAGCCAGGCTTCCTTTGATCTCTAACCCAGTTAGAGACATCATAGTAGCTTCACTAAAATCCTCTACCAGGAGGATTTACACAAGCAAATGGAAACGTTTCTCTTATTGGGCTAAGGCCCAAAATATTGATCCTTTTACTGCCCCTGTTCAGGCAGTTCTGGACTTCTTAGCAGAGATTTTTCATGCAGGCTCCTCTTCTTCCACAGTCAGAGTTCAATTGGCTGCTATCTCCAACTTTCATGTCGGGATAGCAGATCATAATATTATGTCCCATAGGCTCTGCAGGGCCTTCTTGAAAGGAATTTTCCTACTAAAACCTCCGATCAGGAATCCTCCTCCTCAGTGGGATCTAAATCTAGTGCTGACATCCTTGATTCTTCCCCTTGAGCCATCTGTTTCTTGTTCCCTGAAACATCTTTCTTGGAAAACTTTATTCTTAGTGGCTATTACATCTGCCAGGAGGGTGTCTGAACTTCATGCTCTTTCGGTTCGACCCCCCTATTTGGTTTTCACAAAGACAGAGTATCTTTGAGAACTAACCCAACCTTTTTGCCTAAGGTCGCTTCAAAGAACAATTTGAATCAATCCATTGATCTCCCTGTGTTTTTCCCTAACTATTCAGATAGGGCTGAACAAAAGTTACATTATCTTGATGTCCACCGTCAACTTAGATATTATTTGGACAGAACAAAAATTTAGAAAATCTGATCAACTTTTTGTTTCCTATGCGGATAATAAAAAAGGCCTTCCTGTTTCTAAAGTGACCTTGTCCAGATGGCTTTCTTCGGTCATCTCTGAAATTTATACGCTCAGGGGAAAACAGCTGTGCTCTAAACCTAAAGCACATTCAACTAGGAGCTTAGCTACTTCTACAGCTTTTCAAGCTAGACTTCCTTTGGACACTATTTGTGCAGCGCCACTTGGGCCACTCCTCACACTTTTGTTTCCCATTACAAATTGGACTTGGCCTCCAGGGACAGAGCCAGTTTTGGCTCTACAGTCCTCAAGAGTTTGTTCCATTGAGCCACCCAGGATAGAGGTGCTAGGGACGCGGTCCCATCAAGCAAGAATGAAGGCGAGATTGACAACTTAACATTAAGAAGTTATGTACCTACCATAACGTTCCATGTTAGTTGTCTTCTCGCCTTCTTTCTTGCACCCTCCCTCCTTCCCCTGGCCTGGACAGACCTTGTATAAGAAACTATTATGCTAAAGACCATTTAGACCTGGTCCTTTTTACATCTGTAAGTTTCTTCTTCCTTTGGGAAGTATTTTATGCTTGGTGCTATTGCCCTTTGTTAACAAACGAGATCTGGGTACTTACCGCCTTGCATCATGGGATATGGGGCTGCCTCGAGCTGGTAAAAGTGACTCTCGAGCTTTAGCAAGTGCCGAGTCGGAGCCGAGGGATCGGCTCCGAACCCATCAAGCAAGAAAGAAGGCGAGAGAAGACAACTAACATGGAACGTTATGGTAGGTACATAACTTCTTATTTCCCATTAAACTTATTTTATACTTAGCAAGGCGTGCATTTGAAAGATATTGTGTTTTAGTTTTCAGAAGTAAGGCTTGAATAGCATGCGGGACTGCTAGTACAGTGTCATGTCTCAGGGTTAGTGGAGCTGCCACATCTACCAAGACGGCAGCAGCTGCCACAGCTCATAAGCAAGCTGGGTAACCAGAAGCAACTGGATCCAATTGAGTGCTATAGTAAGCAATCGGTCGGTATTTTCCAGTGCGTTGCTGGGTTAAGAGACCCAGAGCAGTCTTATTTCTTTCACAGCAAAAGAAAACGAAAGGTTTAGAATAGTCCAGTAACCCTAAGGCAGGAGGATTTACCAGGGCTGTTTTGATTGCCTGAAAAGCCTCATTATGCTGCGACGTCCAGGGTAGAGGGTCTGTAATGTCCTTTTTAAGAGTTGCAACAGAGGGGCGGTAATTTCTGAAAAATTAGACACCCACTCTCTGCAGTATCCTGCTAGACTAAGGAACCCTCTAAGTTGCCTCTGGGTTACAGGACGAGGTGCAGTTTGAATAGAATTGATACGGTTTGAGATTATCCGGCGAGAACCCATTTTAATAATGTGTCCCAAATATTGTACTTTATCTTGACAATATTGTAATTTTGATTTATTTACTTTAAATCCTTGTGCGGTAACACTAAAAGAGAATCTTCCTTACAGGTGTTACTGTCTGGGGAGGCTGTAAGTATATCGTCCACATATTGGACTAGAACTGAACTTGACGGTAGTTGTAAATCTTGTAATTGTCTATGCATTTCCCTTGAAAATAAAGTCAGGGATTCTACATACCCCTGGGGCAATCGGGTCCAAGTATACTGTTGCCCTTTGTAGGTAAAAGCAAACAAATACTGACTATCAGAATGTACTGGGATTGAGAAAAAAGCTTATGAAATATCTATTACTGTAAAACATTTAGCTGTAGGTGGGATACAGCTTAAAATAGTAGCGGGGTTTGGCACAATTGGGAAGACAGGCATAACTGCTTTGTTAACTTTCCGTAAATCCTGTACAAATTTGTAATCTTGTTTACCAGGTTTCTTTACTGGTAATATTGGAGTATTACACAGGCTTGTTGTGGGTACTATTATCCCTTGCTGTGCTAGTGCAGAAATAACAGGGACTATACCAGAAATAGCCTCAGCCATCAGAGAGTACTGTGGTACTCGCGGCAACTTTGCTCCAGGTTTTAGAGTTATTTTTACAGGGATAGCTGAAGTAAAAAATCCTTCATTATTATCATGAGTTGTCAACAAGTAAGAGGGTAGGGAGTATAAATCTTTATTTCTGTTAGAATCTGACTGAATACACATCGGTTGCAATGTGATGGTATCATCCAAGGCTGCTAAAGTAGTGTCCTGTTGGTCTGAAGGTACTTGGAGATAAACTCCATCAGCTGTGCAAAAAATGGTGGCCCCCATTTTGCACAACAAGTCTCTTCCTAATAAATTTAAAGGCGTTGAGGGTCCTACTAAAAAGGCATGATTATCCTGCAACGGTCCCAAAGTTATTGGGACTGGGACGGTTTCAGAATACTTGATAGGTATACCGGAGACACTTACTCCTTTAGTTACTTTATTAGAAAGTGGAATATTTATGGCCATTTTGCTAGTTAGCATAGATTTAGTCACTCCGGTATCAATCAAAAATGGATATGGTTTATTTTTAACCAGTAACATAACATGTGGCCTGTCCTGATCCACAGGAAGGAAGGGGTACAACTGCTGCTGTTTCTGTTCAGGGAACCTTCATTGTGGTTGCTGTCGAGGGTTTGGCGTCCAGTTAGAATTCCATTGTTGTGGCGCCTCAGAGTATGGTGGAGGTTGTTCAGCCAAATATGGACACTCATTTTTCCAGTGGCCTATTTGGCCACAATTGAAACATTCATTCTGATTACTTGGATTCTGGTGTTGGGTCAGTTGCGTACCTTGATAGTTTTGTTTATTCTGAGTAGCTGGACTGTGATCTCTATCCCTCCCCCTTCCCCGCCCTCGTCCTCTACCTCGGTGACTGGGTTTGCCCAAAGCGTTACACATTTGAATTTGTGCTTGTACTAATTTTTCCTGTAAATCATTTTTTTCTTTAGCCAAATGGTCAGATAGGTATTGTACTTGCTGAACTAACTCATGCAGGCCCAAACTAGGCCAATTCAAACCTACTTCTTTTAATTTATCTCTCACTTGAGGGCGTAACCCATCCACAAAAGCAGCTGACAGCCCGCTCTGTGCTGGCCCTTCGGTGGGCTCTGGGTATCCGGTATATGCCTCAAAGGCATCCGTAAGTCATTGTAAGTGTTCATCTTTAGGTTCATCTTCCCTCTGTATGACTGACTTAATCTTAGACCAATTTGGGGTAGGTGGCACTATGACGATGATAGCATCAACTATTCGTTGTCTGAGTGCTTCAAAACCATTTTCCCCTTGTGTGTTATGCTTTGGTATTGGGGTGGGGACATTAGCATGATCCCAGATACGTTTCATCAGATCAGCTGGAACAGCGTATTGGAGGACAGCTTTAACTTTTTCTATAGTAGTATTTTGTAAACGTATGTGTCCTGCTAATACGCGTTGAAACTTTGCTGGGTTATTACGAATGGGCGGAAGTGATTTAGTAATAGCTTTTATATCAACTGCTGACCACACCCTAGGTACGACTACAGTAGCCGGTTGTTTCGCATCTCTAGCATGTGCTGGATTTGGAACCTCCCTCAGTGGAAATACTCCTGCTTCGTCTGATGAGCTTGTGCTCGAATCGGAAGTAAAGCTTTGATGAGATTTATCTGGACTAATGTAACCATCCTTGTCCTTAATCACAATTGGGCATTGCTTATAATATTTACCCTTGTGTGAATATACAGTTTTCCTGTTTTGAGGTATTTTCGGCTGACTGGACCTAGGGTCAAAAAGCATTTGCACTTTTCTTTTGTGCTGTTTCTTTATCTTAGAGCGGGTTACTCTAGGGGATGATTTGCCTGTATCTGTTTGGTCAGGTTGTTCTACAGCCAGGCGGCAAGACTGGCCTCCTATCACCTGATCTCTCCGTCTGGGGTCCGGAATGATTTGCTCTTCCCTCTGCCAGCCTTCACTCTGTATTGTAGAACTAACAGTTCCATCCTGTAGTTGTGAAGGTTGATATTGCGGTGGAGGAGCCGTAGGGGGTGGGGGGAACCATGGATTATCATCTTCAGATGATTCAGGTATCTGTAGTTTATTTAATTCTTGTAGTGGATATAATCCCTTAAAGGGTGGTTCTTTTAAACATTTACCATTAGCTATATCTAGATTCTTAGTAGTTTGTCTCCGTTCCTTTATCTGCTCTTTTAACTTTTGTTGACTATCCTTAAGACTACTAACGACCGAATCTTTTTCTCGTTCTTTTGCCTCACGCATCCAATCATTAAAAGCTGCCCAGCACAACCCTGGTATTTTTCCTTTCTTTTTTTTAATTTTTTTCGTAAATTAGTCGGAACATCTTTATTAAAACTACCATTTTCCGGAAAAGCGAGATCGCCGTCGTCCTTATTAAGGGCGATCCACTGATCTAAAAACATACAACTGTCCCGGGACACCCGATAAAACATATAACCAGCTGGTGTACCTTTTTCTGGCTCATTTATTTTTCCCGCACTCGCTCCCATTTTCACTCAGTACCCCACTATCACTCAATAAGCTATACCCGTTTACCACAGGTTTAGCTAAGGCGTTATGAAAACGTCTTGTTACCCCACTCTCATACAAGAAGCTATACCTGTTTAACACAGGCTTAGCTAAGGCATTATAAAAACGTCTTATTACCCCACTCTCATACAAGAAGCTACACCTGTTTAACACAGGTTTAGCTAAGGCGTTATAAAAACATATTATTACCCCACTCTCATTCCTCCTTTCATACATATGACGCCAGCATTTTCCATATTAACCCCACTCTCATACTGCGTATTCAAAGCAGAAAAGAAATGCATGCCACTTAACCTTAAAACGACTGAAGGAGAGAAATCATAACTTTGTCAGATAAAATAAAAAAAAAAATTTGTTCATAAAACTTTTGAAGGCAGACGGGGACAGAAAAATGAAAGAAATACTACAGAAACAGAAAAATCTGTTGTGGGCCCTTTTAGCAGTATTTCGTTCAGTTCTCAACTGCTGCAGCTTGCTCTTAATTCAGGTCTGAGTAAACGGCACCAATTGTTAAGTCGTACATTACTTTAAGAATGAAGACAGATACAGATGTTCATCGTGTTTCACTGTTGCAGTCATAACTGTAGGGTGCTCCTGCCGGCAGGCAGCCCGAGGTCGGCCAGAATCCCAAAGTCTGGGTCCGGCGTCGGCTGTACAAGCCAGTACCCTGACGTCAGTACGCTCTGGTACATAGCCCTCAGCCAACGCCATCTTCTCCAGTCTTTCTTGCCGTGCGGTGGAAAGCAGCTCGCAAGTCGTTGGTTGGCGATTTTCAAACAGCGTTTTTTTTGATTGTTGTCGGTCCGAAGTTCTTACTTCTCTTCTCAAAGCTAAGTATCCCGTTGGGGAATCTTTTTCTTGTTCCTCCGATGTCAGAAAAAGTTAATTGTATTACGTGTGGGAAACAAATACCTCATAAAGATTTCCACTCTTACTGTCTACCTTGCTTAGGCCCTGACCACGACGTTTCTTGTAGTCGGTTCTGTGCCAGGTTTAATTCTCGTACTATCAAACGCAGGTATGACTGGGCTCTGAATTATTTTGGCAGACGCTTCAATTACAGAATGTCGTCGGACACTACCGGAATTCAGTAGAAGCGCAAAGACAAGGACAGGCCTCCGAGGTCCAAACAGGACTCGTTGCAGCTGGAGCCAGCGTCCGGTTCGGCTGTCGTCAGTGAGGCGCTTTTGCAGCCCCTGTCATCCGCCACTTCTGAACCGATGGCGTCACGGACTCCCATGGGGAGCCATCAAGGCCTTCTATTTTATCTGCTGCAGGACCTTCGGACGTCGCTCCCTCGGATGGGTCCGGAACCGCTGTGCAGGTACCGGCTTCTGAGGGGGTATTCAGGCCTACTCACATCACTATTTCAAAGGCAAAGGCAAAGTCAAAGACTCCTGTTAAGTCTAAAGCTCCTGCTCAAGCTACTTCTGAATCTACTCCCAGGACACAGAAGCAATTGTTAAGGATGGCTGAAGATTTGCTTTCTATGATTAGGGGTTCTCACCCACCCCCTGAGAAAAGGCCTCAACAGGATGTTCCTATGGATTCCTCTGACCAGGCTTCTATATATTCTGTCTCTTCCTCTGATCAGGAATATTCTTTTTCTCCTTATGAGGATTCGGATGCTGAGGACTCCTTGCCCTCTGCCTCTCCACCTGAAGATTTTTCTTTTGGGGAAACCTTACATGAGATGAGGGAACATTTTCATTGGGAAGGTCAGGATTATTCTGCTTCCAAGAAGAGGCTTAGAGAATTCCTTCTTCTTCCTCAACATGGGCCTTTGGCTATCCCTCCTGTTCTTGACATTGTGGATGATGCTTTTTCCGAGGCTAATTTGAATCCTGATTCTATGCCTCCTGCTCCCTCTAAGCCTGATAGGTTTTATAGGGTTCCTGAGTCTCATTTGTTTTTATTTAAGAATCCTTCTGCAGATCCTGAAACTATTTCTCAGGGTTCTAAGGCTGCTAAAGTTGCTACTTCTAAGAATCCTATTCCCTCTGAGAAGGATTCTCGTGCCTTAGACAGGTGGGGCAAAAAGGTATATACTTCTGCTTCCCTTTCTGTTAGGGCTTTAAATTGCCAATTTCATATGTTTAAGTATCAGCAATTTCTTTTGTCTGTTTTAAAGCAAAAGCTTGCTTCCCTTCCTGCATGTGCAGAAGATAAGGAACTACAGGATGTATTGCATGCAACTGAACAACTGAACAAACATAGCTTGCATTGTGGTTTTGATGCTTTGGATGCTTCTTGCAGGGCCGCAGCCTCTGGTACTGTTATCAGGAGACATGCTTGGCTTCGTGAGCAAAGTTTACCTGAACAGGTTAAGGCTAAATTATTAGATGCCCCTGTTCAGCATGATGTTCTTTTTGGATCTAAGGCTGCGGAGGTTATTAAGATGGAAGAAAAGGCAAAATCTATGCAAACTGTGAAAGATTTCTTGCAAGTTCAGCCTCCTAGATTTTCCAGGAATTGGCCCTCCAAAAATTGGTCCTTTCCCACGTCTGACAGGCCTCAAAGGGGAAGATATAGACGCTCCAGAGGTCGTGGCCAAGCTCAGGCCTCTTACAGATCGAGACAATGGACTGCTTCTTCACCTAGAAGGGGAGAAGACAGATCCCAATCTCAAAGAAAGCAAACTCAATGACTCTCTAGGTTGGGCTACAGGACCTCTTTACCTGGATGCCCCTCTCGGAGGAAAACTTTCTCTTTTTTACAGAAATTGGACTCATATTACCCAGGACAAATGGGTATTGGACGTGATTTTAAAAGGCTACAAATTCCACTTTCATACCTTGCCAAGAGCTTTCGGTTGGCCAGATCTGCCAAAACATCAATGGTCAGAGGCCTTAAATCAAGTGGATGCTTTTCTGGCCATGAGAGCCATAGAGCCTGTTCCACTCTCAGAGATGGGAAAAGGTTTTTATTCAAGACTGTTTCTGGTTCCAAGAAAACAAAGCTCATGGAGACCTATTCTGGACCTTTCTGTGTTAAACACCTTTTTGGAAATTCCAAAATTCAAGATGCTTACTCTGCAGCAGTTGATTCCAATGCTCTCTCAGGACGCCTGGATGGTGACATTGGACCTAAAGGAAGCTTATTTACACATTCCCATCAGGCAGGAACGTAGGAAATTCCTCAGGTTCAAGGCAGGTTCGAGACACTATCAATTCTCTGTACTGCCCTTTGGTTTATCTACTGCGCCCAGAGTCTTTACCAAGTGCCTGGCACCAGTAGTGGCTTATTGCAGACTCCAGGGGATTCAGATTTACCCTTATTTGGACGACTGCCTTATTCAGGCAGACAGCAAGGATCTTTTACTTCAACATCTGGATTTTGTTCAACGTCTTCTCCTCCTGTTGGGATTTTCAGTGAACACAAAAGTCACATCTGATCCCTTCTCAACAAATGGTATTCCTGGGAGCCCTCTTAAATACAACCTTACAAAGGGCCTTCCTCACTACAGAAAAACAAATACAGCTGGCTTCAATTTTCAAGACTTTGGCAACTCTACCTCAGCTCACTGCAAGGAAATTCCTGCAGGCACTGGGCTACATGGCTTCCTGCATTCTGTTGATTCCAAATGCAAGGCTTCATATGAGAAAGCTTCAATGGTATCTGAAAAGTGTATGGTCGCAACATCACCACGATCTGGACACTCTGATTCCTCTGATCCCCTGCCTCCAAAAGGAGTTCCTTTGGTGGTCCAGGGTGTGTGCTTTAAACGAAGGAAAGCCTTTCCGTCTTCCTCAACCTTCTCAAATCATAATCACGGACGCCTTGGATTTTGCTTGGGGAGCACATTTTCTAGGCAATTGCCAGCAGGGAACCTGGACAAAGGATCATCTTCACTGGCACATCAATCTGAAGGAAATGTTGGCAGTTCAAAATGCTCTTCTAGCCTTCAAGAACCTTTTGCATCCAGGGCCTCTTTTGATTTACACAGACAATACCACAGTCATGTGGTACATAAACAAGCAAGGGGGCTCTCATTCGTACCCCGTTTGCAGACTAGCTATGGCTTTATGGGACACAGCTCTAAATCTGAATCTACATCTCCAGGCCCAATTCATACCAGGAGAACAGAATCTCTTAGCAGACAGCCTGAGCAGGAACATTGTGGATCCTCACGAATGGATGCTAGACACCAACTTATTCAACAGGATTACTGCAGTTTGGGGATGCCCCCAGATAGATCTGTTTGCATCCCATCTCAATCATCAGCTGCCTCACTTTTGCACCAGGTCATTCCACAAAACAGCTTGGAAAGTGGATTCCCTGTCCTTCAGCTGGAAAAACCTTTCGGGTTATGCCTTCCCTCCTCTTCCTCTACTTCCTCGGGTATTACTAAAGATAAAACAGGACAAGCCCAAGTTCCTCATCTTGATTGCTCCAAATTGGCCTCGACAGTTTTGGTATCCAACTTTAAAGCACCTGTTCTTGGAGCCTCCTTGGATTCTCCCTCTGAACCCTTCTGTTCTGTCCCAGCATCAGGGTCAGTTGCTACATTCCAATCTCAAGACCCTTTGCCTGGCAGCTTGGCTCTTCAAAGGAATTTGATTTCTTCTAGTCTTCCCAAACAAGTTTTGGATGTTCTTTTGGAAGCTAGACGGCCTAGCACTAGGAAATCCTATGCCTCTAAATGGAAGAGATTTTGCATTTGGATGCAGGGCCGAGGTTTGGACCCTCTGGTACCTGATCTCTCTTCTATTTTGCTTTACCTTTCGGATCTTTTGTCTAATGGACTTTCCTTTTCTTCCATTAAGATTCATGCTTCTGCTATTTCTGCTCATTTCAATACTGATCCCCCCGTTTTTTTCTCATCCTTTGGTGAGACAATTCTTGAGAGGGGCTAAGAATTTAAGGCCTCCCAGGACCCCTCCTGTTCCTGCTTGGGATCTTAATTATGTTTTAGGAAAACTTACTTTGCCTCCTTTTGAGCCTGCTGCATCTTCAGATATTAAGTTTTTATCTTGGAAGACAGTTCTTTTGATAGCTTTGACTTCTGCCAGAAGGGTCTCAGAGTTGCAAGCTCTCATGGCTGTGGAACCATTCCTTATTTTCCACCAGGACAGAGTATCCTTGAGGACCAATCCTACTTTCATGCCTAAGGTGATTTCGAAAGTGGCTTTAAATCAAACAATTCACCTTCCTACCTTCTTTCCTAATCCTCAGAATAAAGGGAAAGGATTTTGCATTCCTTGGACGTGCACAGACAGTTACGATTTTATTTGGACAAGACTAAAGAGTTCAGAAAATCTAACCAATTGTTTGTTTCTTTTGCCTCCAGTTCTCTTGGTAAGGCTATTTCCAAACAAACTATTTCCAAATGGATTTCTTATGGAATAAGATTTTGTTACACTCATCATGGGAAACAGTTTCCAGGTACTGTGAGAAGTCATTCTACTAGAGCAGCTGCTACTTCTACAGCTTTTCTCAGGGGAGTTCCTACCAAGGATATCTTGGAAGCTGCCACTTGGAGTTCTGTGCATACCTTTTCCAAGCACTACAATCTCCCTTTGTATTCTAAGACCAGGGCAGGCTTTGCCTCTGCTGTTTTGCAGGGTCTTCTTGCTGCCCCTTCTTATGTCTAAACCTCCCCCCTTTTTTCACTGCTTTGGGATTCCACCCTACAGTTATGACTGCAACAGTGAAACACGATGAACATAGTACAGTTGTGTACACCTACCATAAATGTAGATGTTCGAGTGTCTTCACTGTTGCAGTCGGTGTTTCCCTCCCTCCCATCCCCTCTTTTTCTCTCCTTTGTGGTGTATTTGTGTTTCCTTGTTGGATTCATTTTTTGATTTATTGGGGGACTTCTGACATCTAGGGCAAGAAAGGCTGGAGAAGATGGCGTCGGCTGAGGGCTATGTACCAGAGCGTACTGACGTCAGGGTACTGGCTTGTACAGCCGACACCGGACCCAGACTTTGGGATTCTGGCCGACCTCGGGCTGCCTGCCGGCAGGAGCACCCTACAGTTATGACTGCAACAGTGAAGACACTCGAACATCTACATTTATGGTAGGTGTACACAACTGTACTTTCTTTCTCTCTTTCAGTGGCTTTTATTAACTAACAGTACACACGTGCAGGAGTCTCATGGAAAGCACCAGGGAGACTCCCAGAACAAAGGAATAAACAAGCTTATATACTGGTGATATTGCTGACAGTACAAAAAATATAAAACTGAAACAATTAGATCATCATAAAGGGCAATTAACCAATCAAAGCTTTACCCGTAAGCATAAGACAGTTCACATCATCATATTTCCAGGCAGAAGAGAGAATCGGATACATTTCCATAAAAGGCACATTTCCTGCTTTCAGGCAGACTCTAGTTCGTTCAGTATTTTTCCATTATTCACAGTTCAGAGTTCACAGTACTCAGTACATCTCAGTTTATACATATTGTCACATACTCAATTCCCTTGAAACACATGCTTTGGCTGTTCATTTTCTACATATTGATTGCTGTAAATTTTATTTTGGGTTGTCTGCTCCACAGAAGAGAGAGAGAAACACATTAACATGGCATAATCTTGTAAAGCTGTGAATTGTGTTCACTTGTGACATATTGTGCATGCATTGTTCTCCACCTGAGTATGAGCCTACTGAGCATGAATTGTTCTCCACCTGAGTGTGATGACTGATAACAGTGGAGTGGGAAGTGAGGGAGATTGCTAGGCAAGTAGCTGCACTTCTGAAATAGTAGAAGGAAGGTTCTAATCTGTGCTAATTTCCTTTGCTTTTCAGATCAGAAGTATAGTCCTTCACATGTTGATGCCCTTCAAGTGATTACTGCTGATTCCGACTGCGATGGCTATCCCATCCTGGAGTCTTCTGAAGATTGTAAGTAACACTCTGCAGGTTACAAAACTGTTGTAGAGATTCATTCCATCAGATTCTTAAAAGTTATGTCATTTTACAGAAAGCAGCTATAGGTATTCATCATATTAGTCATACAAAAAGAAACTGCAGACGTTCATCATATTGATCACTGCTGCAGTGGCCTTAGCTGTAAGGGTTATATCCTGCCAAGGATATAACAACCAGCCAGCTTTAAAACCTTCAGGGCACCTTCCACAAGACTAGATCCTCTTGTCAGTTCGAACTGAACTGACTAAAAAGACAGGTTTGGGCACCAAGCCCTTTAGAGCTTTCCTGCTGTTGGAGTACTCTTCTCCAAGGCTTTTGAGGGTCTACAGTCGTCTTGTGCTGTTCCTTTGCTGGGTAGATAAGTTCCTTTTGGAGAGAAAATCTTACATTTCAACAAATTGATGTTCTTCGTCTCACATTGCTGCAGTCATAACCTGTGGGTAGTCCGCTGTCCTCGGTCGGCCCGAATGCCAAAGAGTTAGGCTGGCGTCGGTCATGGGCGCCCGGAACTGACGTCAGTACGCAGTAGTACTTAAGCGCATGACCGACGCCATATCCTCAGTCTTTCTTGCCGCGTGGTCCGAAGCAGAAGCAGCGTTTGCAAGTGCCGTTCGGCGTTCTGAAATTTTCAGTTTTCGAGTTTCAGACCGAAGACCAGTTGGGCTAAGTACCCCGTTGGGGAAAATTTTTGTCTTTTCTTGCCTCAGTTAATCTGGATGTCAGAAAAAGTTAATAATTGTATTTCTTGTGGGAAACAGATACCTCATAGGGACTATCATTCTCTCTGTATTCCTTGCTTAGGGCCTGAACACGACGTAGTCGGGTGTCGCTTTTGCGCTAGATTTAATAAGCGCACCATTAAACGCAGATTAGACTGTGCTAGGCTTGTTTTCGGTAAGCGGTGTAACTACAACATGCCGTCGGATCCTCCGACGCCCGCTACCGCAAAAAAGCGAAAAGATAAATCCTTAAGGTCTAAACTGGAGGAGTCGTCTGTTGCGGACGCCGGTTCTATGGAATCTACGGTTGAATCTGTGGATCCAGCCAAAGTCTCGGCTGAATCCCAGGGGGAACCTTTACTTTTGCAGGAGTTGGCCTCTCAGGAGTTAGGTCAGGCCGAGGGTGCTTCTCAAGTTACTGTGGTTCCTTCCTTACAAAAGGTTATTAGGCCTTCTACTTCAGTCACTAAAGGCCCTGCTAAGGCTAGACCTGGTATTTCTGGTACGGGCCACAGCCCTGGTTCTTCAGGCTCTGTTCCCAAAAAGCATATGTTGAAAATGGCAGAGGATTTGATTACCTTGATCAGGGGTTCTATGCCCCCTCCAGAGAAGAGGCCTAGGGTGGAGACAGATTTAGAGGGAATGGAACATTCCTCTGATTACTCTGAGTCCTCAGCTGAGGATATTCAGGATTTTCCTCCCTATTCTGATTCGGATGCAGAGGATTCCTGTCCTTCTGCTTCACCTCCAGAGGATTTTTCCTTTTCTGAAACCTTGCATTCCATGAGGGAGCATTTCAAGTGGGAAGGTCAGGATTTTTCAGATTCTCGTAAGAGGCTTAGGGAATTTTTGTTTTGCCACAACATAGACCTTTGGCTATTCCCCTGTTTTAGATGTTGTTCAGGATGTTTTTCTGAAGCTTCCCTTAATCCTGATTCTTTACCCCTGCCCTGTCAAGCCAGACAGGTATTACAGAGTTCCAGAGGCACATAAATATTTGTATAAGAGCCCTAGAGCTGACCCAGAAACTATTATTCAAGGGCCTAAGGGTGTCAGGGCTTCTGTGGTTAAGAATCCAGTTCCTTTGGATAAAGATTCTAGAGCGTTGGATAGGTGGGGTAAAAAGTGTACACCTCTTCTCGTTAGCTATGAGGGCTTTAAATTGCCAATTCCACATGCTGAAGTATCAGAACTTTCTGTTAGGTCAATTAAAATCTAAAGTAGATGCTTTATCTGAGGGTATAGAGTGTAAGGAATTGCAGGACTTGGTTCATGCTTCAGATCAAGTTGGTAAACATGCCTTGCAGTGTGGCTTCGATGCCCTTCAGGCTTCTTCCAGGGTAGCTGCTACTGGTTCAGTTATTCGTAGATATGCCTGGCTTAAGGATCAAAATTTGTCAGAGCATGTTAAGGCTCGGATTTTGGATGCTCCCCTTCAATCTGAAGTTCTTTTTGGTTCCCCTGTGGAGTCAGGTTTGAAAAAGATGGAAGACAAAGCTAAGTCTATGCAGACAGTTAAGGAATTTTTGCAAGTGCAGCCCCCTAAGTTTAGCAGGAATTGGCCTGCAAGAGGATGGTCTTACCCTTCTTCAGATTTTCAGTTTAAGGGCAGGTCTAGACGTGGTAGGGGCAGGGCTCACGCTCAGGGTTCTTTCAGACCTAGGACTTGGAGTTCTCCTGCACAATCTTCTGGTGAGGGCAGGGGTCAGCCTTTCGTAAACAGACCCAATGACCTGTATCTCCAGCTGCCAGATCCTTCCTTTCTGGCAGCTCCTCTAGGAGGAAAGTTGGCACTTTTCAAACAAAATTGGCATTTGGTCACCCAGGAAAATGGGTGTTGGACATAATAAATCAAGGCTACAAGTTTTATTTTCACACTTTTCCCCCTTTCAAAGGCATGCCAGATGTACCTCCTCAGCAAAGGCTGGAGGCTCAAGAACAAATTTCTTTGCTTTTACAGATGGGGGCTATCCAGGTGGTACCTCCGTCAGAAGAAGGCCTAGGGTTTTATTCTCGTCTTTTCCTAGTGCCAAAGAAAGGAAACACTTGGAGGCTAATTCTGGATTTGTCCATTCTCAATACGAACCTAGACATTCCAAAGTTCAAGATGTTAACATTACAGCAACTTCTGCCTCTGCTAGGCAAAGATCACTGGATGGTAACTCTGGATCTCAAAGAGGCCTATCTTCACATTCCTATCAGGCCCAGCTGCAGGAGATTCCTGCGTTTTCGGGCTGGCAGTTCTCATTATCAGTTCTCTGCATTGCCCTTTGGTTTATCTACTGCGCCCAGGGTGTTCACAAAGGTTCTGGCTCCTGTAATAGCTTTCTTAAGACTGAGGGGAATACAAATTTATCCTTATCTGGACTATTGCCTGATTCTTGCACAGGACAAAGACAAGTTACTTCAACATCTACAGTATGTAATGGCAGTTTTAAGGTGCCTAGGGTATTCTGTGAACGAAATAAAGTCCAGTCTAGAACCCTCTCAGGACATGTGCTTTCTGGGTGTGAGACTGAATACAGCCTCTCAGATGGCTTTTCTGACCCCGGACAAACAAAGAACTCTTCATCTATACTTTCAGCAATTATCAGTACTGTCCAGGCTGACTGCAAGGACAGTCCTTCAAGCCTTGGGGTTCATGGCATCTTGCATTCTGGTACTTCCCAATGCCAAACTGCATATGCGGAAGCTACAATGGTATCTCAAAAGTGTATGGACTCAACACTGCCACGATTTGGACACTGTCATTCCGATAATACCTTGCATCCAGAAGGAATTCTTGTGGTGGGCACAGGAATGTCACCTAAACAAGGGACTCTCTGTGACCCGACCAGAGGCGAGTCAGATCTTAACGATGGATGCCTCAGACCTGGCTTGGGGAGCACACTTCAATGGGAAATGGATTCAAGACACGTGGCCTCCCAAACTACAGCATTTGCATATCAACATGAAGGAGATGTTAGCAGTCCAGTTTGCCCTGATGGCTTTCAAGGGCCTACTTCAACAGGACAGGTGTTGATATAAACAGACAACACTACAGTCATGTGGTACATCAACAAGCAGGGGGGACCCATTCTTACCCTCTTTGCAGACAAGCTATGATATTGTGGGAGACTGCTCTGGGTTTGCACATCACTCTTCAAGCACGGTTTCTGCCAGGAGCACAGAACTCCCTAGCAGATGTATTGAGCAGACAAATTGTGGATCCCCACGAGTGGAAATTGGATCCTCAGGTATTTCTTCAGTTGACAGTGGCTTGGGGAACTCCAGACATAGATCTGTTCGCTTCTCCTCTAAATTTCCAACTACCAAAATTTTGCACAAAAATGTTTCACCCAAAAGCTTGGAAAGTGGATGCTCTATCTTTCAGTTGGAACAACCTTCACGTCTATGCTTTTCCTCCTCTACCTCTCATTACCAAGGTTCTCTTGAAGGTCAGGAGGGACAGGCCTTGCATGATTTTAATAGCACCAGATTGGCCACGACAGCACTGGTATCCTCTGCTGAGGAGTTTAATTCAGGAGCCTCCTTGGCCTTTGCCACAGCTTCCTCACTTGTTGTCCCAGTCAAGCAGCCATTTGCTCAATGTCAGGGTGCAGTCCCTGCATCTAACGGCCTGGCGTATTCTGTTTTAGGGCCTGTGGGTCCTCAGCTTCCTCAGCAGGTTTTAGATGTCATCTTGGAAGCTAGGCGGCCAAGCACTAGAAAAGTTTATGCTGATAAATGGAAGAGATTTTTTCTTTGGAGCACAACAGAGGGCTTTGATGTCTCTGTACCTAATTTGAGTTTTACACTACAGTACCTTACTGAGTTACTAGACAAGGGTTTGTCATTTTCTTCTGTGAAAGTTCATGCTGCAGTCATTTCTGCTCACTATGATTGTGACCCTCCTTTATTTTCTCACCCTTTGTTTAAGCAATTTCTTAGAGGGGCAAAAAATATAAGACCCCCACGTAGAGCTCCTACTCCTTCCTGGGATCTCAATTTTGTGTTGGAGAAGCTTACTTTGCCTCCTTTTGAACCTGCAGCTACGTCTGACTTAAAGTTTTATCCTGGAAGACTGCCTTTTGTTAGCCATTACTTCTGCTAGAAGGGTATCTGAATTGCAGGCTCTCATGGCAGTTGAACCTTTTCTAATATTCCATAAGGATAGAGTTTCTTTGTACTAACCCTACTTTCATGCCAAAAGTGATTTCTAATGTGGCCTTGAACCAGTCTATCCATTTGCCTACCTTTTATGCTGATCCCCAAAATAAAGGGGAAAAATCTTGCATTCTTTGGATATACACAGGCAGTTAAGTTATTATTTGAGCAGAACTAAGGAGTTCAGACAGACTCAACAGTTATTTGTTTCTTTTGCTTTGGGTACACAAGGGAAAGCTGTTTCTAAGCAGACTATTTCAAAGTGGATTGGTAATTGTATTGCTTTTGTTATTCTCATCATGGGAAGGATGTTCCTGCTGGGATTAGACCTCATTCCACTAGGGCTACTGCCACTTCTACTGCTTTTTTGAGGGGTGTAGCTACTAAGGATATTTTGGAAGCAGCTACTTGGAGTTCAATTCATACTTTTACTAAACATTACCATCTCCCTCTTTTCTCCAAGTCCAGGGCTGGGTTTGCCACTGCAGTCTTACAGGGCATGTTAGCAGCCCCTAATGCTTTTTAGTTTGCCAGCCTCCCTTTTCCTTTGCTTTGGGATTCTACCCACAGGTTATGACTGCAGCAATGTGAGACGAAGAACATAGTACAGTTTTGTACCTACCATAAATGTAGATGTTCGAGGATCCACATTGCTGCAGTCCTATTTTCCCTCCCTCCTTCCCCTCTTGGGTTTGGGGGTGTGGTTGTTGTTTGTTGTTGTTGTTATTTGGGGATAATTATTATTTTCTCCCTTTGTGGCTCTGGCCTTTTCCTTTTAAGGCCTTCTGACATCTGGGGCTAGAAAGACTGAGGATATGGCGTCGGTCATGCGCTTAAGTACTACTGCGTACTGACGTCAGTTCCGGGCGCCCATGACCGACGCCAGCCTAACTCTTTGGTATTCGGGCCGACCGAGGACAGCGGACTACCCACAGGTTATGACTGCAGCAATGTGGATCCTCGAACATCTACATTTATGGTAGGTACAAAACTGTACTTTTTCTTTAATAACAACTTTCCTGTTCAGGAAAGCTATTTTAAAACTAGGAGTTTGTGTTTTGATAGACTGTCATGAGACTGTATTGTACTTTTAAATGAGAGTGTTCTTTTATCCTGTCAGTTTAAAAAAACATTTTTTATGTAGAGAAAATGTATTTATTTTACATTTGGGGGCTGACAAATTGTTTTTAAAGTACTTTTTACTGTGTTTCTGTGAAAAAAGTGACTTTTAAGGACTGAAATTTTTACAGGCTTTTTCTGCTTGTTTCCCTGGGAAAGAGGCACCGTTTCCGGATTGACCACAGAACAAACTGTCAGTCCCATAGTCTGTCTTCCTTCCAGCCACAAAAAGAAAAAGTTAAGCAGACAACCTTTGCCACCACAGCAGGCTAGTAAGTTGCCTTAGCAGCAGGTGGGTGACACTGCTGTGGCCATTTGTTGTACCTCAGACCATTCATCTTTTACCCTGGATCCCTCTGGTGTAGCACCTGCAGCCACTGTGGACGAAGGGTTAGCCAAGTCCATTGTTGCTGTTGGAATCCTTGTAGTGGGCAAGGTAGTGCCACACTTACTGGTCCTGGGAGAGGGAAGACTTGTCTGTTTTGTTAGAATGTTGTGCCCATCCCTGGGGAAAGCTGCTACTGTCATTAATAACACTGTTGGCCATATTTTCCTGTCAAAAAGAAGCAAAAAACTAAACATGTTTCATCTTCTACTCAAATTTCTTTTTAGAGAGGAGTAATTTGCTGGGTCTGTCTCACGGTTTAATTCAGGCTAATGATCCTTCTAACTTTATAAACTAGTTTCTGTTAAAACACGTACCTCCTTTCCTTGGAGAGATTCAAGATCTTGAATCTGGACAGGAAAATGGAGGGGACAGATGCAGGGTTTTCTCCGATTTCTTATTCAAACTCAAAGGAGAGCTCAGTTTCTGATTGTCCCTGTGGGGTTGTATCTTTCTCTGAGACTATTTCTAGAATGTGCCAGTGCTTTCAGTGGAAGTACACTGAGGTTTTAGTCCATCAGAAAATGCTATGAGCTGTTAGACGGAATTTCCAGAACCTTCACATATGTATCCATTTCTGTCAGATTTGGAGTATGTGTGTTACTGCCTGCAGTTTTCCTAATAAAAGCAAATGGGATTTATGAAGTTCCTCTGTCTTTTAAGTTCTTATGCACTCTTCCCAAACCTGGCCCAGCAGCTGTAGCTTTAGTTAATCTTACTGCTGCTAAAACATTTAGTTAATTCGAATCCTACTCTTTCTGATAAGGATTGAAAGACTATTGATAAGTATAGGAAAATAGTTTCTACTTTAGCAACTATTGAATTTTGAACTGTCAGTCTTGTATGCTAATGTTTGCTGTAAATATGAGGAATATTTTGTCTGAAATTTCTTTGTTTGAGGAAAAATCAGCTTTGACTAATTTAGTTTCTTCTATTTTACAAATCAGTACACATAACAGTGTGTGACTCAGTTGATACTTCTTCTAGGGCTATGGCCACAGGTACTGTTTTGAGGAGGTTTGCCTGGCTGCATTCTTAGAACCTCCCAGATGTCAAAAATTAGATTTTCAACTCTCCTTTGGATAGAAATGTAGTTTTTGGTCCGTCTGCTGCAGAGGCAGTCAAAAAGTGTAATGAATGGGGTTAAGTTGATGCAGAGAATCTCAAGATATTTCAGCCCTCCTTTTCCAAGTTGTCTAAGGGATTCTCTAAACTCTCATCCAGTTTGGCAAATACACAAAGTCTCAACAAAATGCAGATAAATAGAAGTTTAAGAAAAAATGGCAAGAGGTTTCTAAAAAGATTTCTGGAACCTCGTCTCCACCACCAAGGACAGCCCAACAAATAAGCATGACTGTTTAAGGGACCTTGTTCCCCCCTTCCACCCTGGCAATCCCTTTTCCCTTCTAGAAAGTCTGAATGTCCACATTTGTCTTTGGCAACCAATAGTTTCAGACAAATGGGCTCTTAAGATCATTCATCAAGGTTATAGATGGCAGTGGGAGGAAATTCCTCCTTTCCAGGGGTAATCCCTCATTGACCAGGCCAGATTCTTTTCTTGCCTGTCCTTCATCACTTGCTGACACAGGGGAATAATAGAAACAGTTCCTCCTTACCAGATGGGAAAAGGTGTTTATTTAAGAATCTTTTTAGTGCCAAAGAAAGAAAATGTTTGGATATCATTTCTGGATCTTTCTGTCCTAAACCTGTTTATGATGGTGCCCAAGTTCAAAATGATGTTAGTGCACAAACGGTTGCCTCTTCTTTCAAGTTTCCTGGTAATGATAGATTTAAAAGATACTTATTAGCCATATTCATCCAGACTTTAGGCATTTCTTAAGATTGTGTGTGTCTGGATCACATTGCCAGTTCTCTGCCTTACCCTTTGCACTATGCAGTATACCAAGACTGTTCAAAAAGTTTCTAGCTCCAGATATAGCTTTACTGCAGGCTACAGGGTGTCGGCATTTTTCCATATTTAGACAACTTGCTTATCTCTGCAAAGTATTTTTCAAAGCATTAGAATTCTCTGTCTCTTAGGTGAGAGATCTCTTAAATGATGTCCTTCGATATCACTGCTGCAGTATTCTTTACAATAGGGATCCATTGCCAAGGGCAGCCCGATGTCTGGACAGTATACAAAAGCCTTTTGGTTGTAAAGGGTATGCAGTACGTCGCACACATGCTCCCCACACACAGTGTAGGGCATAAAGGTGATATTCAGTCATACCATCCGCAGAACAACTTTGCTGCCAGACCGAACACCATCTTTGATAGTCGGTCTGAATGCCTGTTTATCTGCTGGTTCTACCACTTTCAGATAAGTGCCCCATTGGGGGTTTTTTATTTACCTTATGTTTGCCTTGTAATCTGGTTGTTAGAAAGGGGAAATACCAGCACAGGAGATAGTGTCCCTATAAAGATAGTCACGAGCAGTGTTTGTTCTGTTTAGGTGCTTCACACAACTTATACGTCTTGCGAGATTTGTCAGTCCTTTGTCACTAAGATGTTGAGGAGTCTGCTTTCTTCTGTAGTGATTTATCTTGAGGAATGACTTAGCCAACAATTTAAGGATGCCATGGAAGGATCTTCCCAGCCTGAGGGCCAGCCGTCTAGAAAGAAAAAAGGTCAAGAAAGTTAGGTCTAATTCTTCAGCTGTACTGCCTCCACCAGATGTTTCTCTTGAGGCTGGTGAAAGCCCAGAGGAGCATCCAATTTCTTTCTCAGATTCCTTTGCTGTGACCGCTTTGGAGGCCGGCATGGACCCGACGCCAGGTACATCAATGGAGATTTTGCAGATGTCTGTCTCAGATGGATGGGGGACCGCAGCTGTTTATTACTGAAGGGCTCAGTGGTGTCACAGAAATTTTAGTTAGGGAAGAGGTCCTGACTACCATTATTGAGTGCCCTCAGGGCAGGGGTCAGAACCTCCAAAGTTTTTCAAGGCTGGTGTCCTACTCAAAAAGAAACAGAAAACTAAACATAATTTCGCTTGCTCCCCAAAATCCTTGGAATGAATTGCAGATGTTCACTCAAGGTTTTTTAATGCCCTTATGGCTCTCAAGTCTCCACAGGGTGTTTCTGTTCCTTCTGCTGCTGGTCTTCTACCCTTCTTAAGATGCCTAGGGAGCAGGTTTCATCTGAGGAAGATGCTGCTTATTCTGACAGTCACTGACTTATTCCTCCCAGATTCCTTCTCCACTTGACTGTGAATCTGAGGAAGAAGTCTTATCAGTCCTGACTCTCCTTTTGAGGAGATTTCATTTGGTGGTACTGTTTCCAGAATTATGGGATTTTTCAAATGGGACTGTGCTCTAGTTTCTGATGCTCAGAAAAGGCACTATGAGTTTTTGCAAATTGTATCTCTTAGGCCCTCTGCTGTTCCTCCAGTTCTTGCGTTCTTGCCTTCCTGGATGCTTTTTCTAGTGTTTCTTAGGCTCCTGATTCTCAACCCCCTGCTCCCAAAAAAACTGTTAGGTTTTATAAGGTGCCTGAAGAGTGCAAGTTTCTATATACGTGGTAATGTTCTTCGTGTTTCACTGTTGCAGTCATCACATTTGGGTTATCTGCTTGCAGTAGCCCTCATTCGGCCTGATTATCAAAGTCTTCGGTCCTGCGTCGGTTGCTGTCTCATCTTCCGTGACGTCAGGTAGTCAGGGGTATAAAGCATGCAGCCGACGCCATTACATCAGTCTTTTTTGCCATGCGGTGCCCAAAGCAGAAGCAGTTGGCAAGTGCTGGTCGGCCGACTCCTGAAATTTTCGTTTTCGAGTTTCAGAACTGAAGTCTTGTACTAAAGCTAAGTACCCCGTTGGGGAAACTTTTTCTTGCTCTAAACCGATGTCAGTAAAAGTCAATAATTGTATTTCTTGTGACCGACAATACTGGATCTAGCTTATCTAGCAAGTAACATCAAGATTATAGCCCACCCGGCTATTGCAAACTGCGCCACCCACGTGGCTAGGAAACCGAGCATTCCGTCTTGGGTTTCTCTTTCCCTACTTACAGCCCCGGGTTTTCATCCTTTCTGTTTACAGCGCTGCAAGCGAACACTGGTTCCTGCGAATATATGGCTGTAAATTAGACCAACCAAAACCTCACAGTGTTTCTACAGCAAGTTCGGATGTTTTCAACCACGCCACCCACTCAGAGCAGGTTGGAACAGTCCGGTACAGCCGTACAGGCTAACACCCTCTCCAGTAACTTTTGTCATTGCGATTGGGAAAGTGTTTTTGTTTCATGTGTTTAAGGCGCATATAGCTAAAACGCCTTTTACAACTACGCCACCCACGTGCAACTGATATGACGCCCTGGGGAACTGTAACTGAGGCTCACAACCTTCATGACTGGAAATGAATACGCTCACTTGGGAACCTCGACCGAGTGTTCTATAGTCGCTCATTCTATCCCTATTGCTTAGCTTTTCACTTACAGGCTATTTCTGGGAAATCTTACATCCTATTCTGCCTGGACTGCTAAATGCTGACCTTATTATTTGATCTTTGCTTGTGAAACTGCCCAGAATCCTAGCCCTCTGCTTTTGATAGAGACACTTGAAATATGCCTAATGTACCTATCTATCTACCTCATACTTAAATGCAGGTGTTGTAATACTGTATTTGCAATTTCCTAAATGACTGTTTCTTTGAATTGTTAGAGTTTTGCTTAGATTGCATAGATATAGGTAATTACCTTATATTTAAATATGAATGCCTGATATGTTGCATTTTGTTACCGCTAAGTTTTACTGCTGTTTATCTACTGCATTACTAACTTGTCTTTTCTGTTCATTTGTCTCCCTTCCTGCCCTAAGTACCCAGCTCTACTTTCTCCTGCTTCTATTCTCACCAATTACCTACCTGGTGAGATAAGACTCCTAACCAAGGTCCAGCGACCTCAACTTCCAGCTTCCATTTTCATCACCCTTAACAAGGAAAAAAGAAAGTATGTTATGTGCTAAGTACACATTGTAAAGCAGACCCCTGTCTACTACTTGCTTTAGGGCTCCAAAGTTCGCAGTGTGCTTGAGCAGCCAGCTACCCCTTGCCTCTCCTCTCTATCCACCCATCAGCCATCCCCTCCCACTTTCTTAGACTCCCTCTTACTATACATCTTTTCTTCCACAGTTCCACTCCAGTTTGTTCCCCTGTTTCTCTGCCTCTCTCTGCTCTACGCTCTGTAAGCTCAACTACTTTCTAATGCCCTTAATCTGATCATCTTCACACCCACCTTGTACCTCTTCAGTACTTTACCCCTCTGGCTCTCCTTTTCAGTATACTCCTGTAACATCCCAGTTTCTCTCCACACAGATCCTACCTTTCTAACCTGTAGCTAGTTGCTTGCTGATAGTTTTTCCTCTCTAACTTCTTGTCCTTGTTTCTACCCGCTCCGTTCGCCTCAAGTGGCTCACTCCGCCCCTACCCTACCCCAAATCCCACCCACCCCAGTGCATCTACATTTATACCACTTAACCACTCCTACTTCCTCTCCAACCTCTGAACTCCACCCCTTCCTCTTCCTATTTCTCCTACCACTTTCACACAACCACCACTTCCTATCACTCCCTCCTCCTTCTCTATACCTCTACATTGCTTATCTCTATCTCAACATGCCTGGTAAATACTCATCCTTCCCAATTCAACTACTTCTCCTCCTAAACCTTACCTATGTCTATTATCTTACCCAACCTCATCCTATCACATACTCGCCTCTCTCACTAACAACTAGCCCCCTCTATTCTTCACCATCCAAGTGTTTCAGCTCTATCTCCCCTGAACTGTATCCCTTCAACAATAAACTATGTCTTCATTTTAAACTACTCTCCCCTCTGAAAACCTCATCAACTACTCTACCCTCCATACCTCCTACTATTCTATCTACTTACACCTCTCAATCCAAACAACCTAAATTCCTCCTCTACTTAACTCAACTTCTAAATTCAACACTTTTATCCGGTGATATACACCCTAACCCAGGCCCACACACCTCCTCCTCTAGCAATAAATCCATCCTACTTGCAGCGCTTAACGCACAAAGTTTAGCTAACAAAATTCCAAATCTCCATGCCTGGCTACTCCATAACAAACCAGACATCCTAGCCATATCTGAAACCTGGCTAAAACCAAATATAAAAAATGAAGAGATATTACCACCCAATTACTCTATCATGAGAACAGACAGAACCAAAAAAAAGGGTGGTGGTGTGGCTCTAATCTACTCCTCCTCCCTATCTATAACACCTTACAATAAAACCATACCAAGGTTCTCTAATACAGAAGTAATACTAGCTCACCTTCAGCTAAATAAACATAAATCTATATATATAGCCTCCCTCTATATTCCCCCTGGAGACAATGTCCCAATACTCGAAGAATTCCTCTCCTGGCTATCAACTAACATCTGTAACGAAACTATAATCATGGGAGACACCAATATCAATTGGTCTTCCATTCAGTCCCCTACTCACCCCCTCAACATCAACCTATACAATTATTCCCAACTCATCAACTCCATAACTAGACCAACAAAAGACTTCACTAGTGGAACCATTTTAGACTGGATTTTAGTTTCCCACCCCCACAACTACCCCAACAGTGGAATCCTCCCTGATTCCCTCAGTGACCACCTTCCCATCTTTACAAGACGCTCTCCCTCTCCCTTACTAGCTTCTCACACTTACTTAACCACCCGATGTCATAAAAAGTTTAACCCTGAGTCTTTCTCTGCCACACTTAAATCACTTAACTGGTATCCCCTAAAACCCTACCACTAGCAAATGCAATAACTCACTTTAATACAACCTTCCTACATCTCCTAGATATTCATGCTCCATTAATTACCAAAAGAATAAAAAAGAGAACCACACCCTGGATAACTAAAAGTACTCTTGCCACCATGCGACTTAGAGATAAAGCCTGGACACAATTCCAGAAAAACAAATCTACATCTAACCTTAATGCATACAAAACTCTTAGCAACTCTGTGAAAAGCTTATCTCAGCAGACCGTCATGCATTTTGTCCAACTTCAAGACAACCATAGTACCAACCCACAAAAATTCTGGAGAGGTATAGCTACCCTCTTAAAACCTGGTACCACAGAAAACCCTAACCCTCCCCAAGTGTACAAGACTCTGATCTTGCTACTCAATTCAATACTTTTTCATTGACTCTATTTCCAAACTGACCTCTTCTTTTCAAATAACAATCTGCCTCCTAACTTGACCTCTCCTCTCTCAGCCCCCTAATCCTTTCTCCCATTCTTCTCACACACAACCCTCCATTTTCCATTAAACCTATACCCACATCTACTATAAGAAAACTCCTACAGAAACTAAAACCATGCACCAATGCCCTGACAACATTCCCCATTCTTCCTCAGCATAGCTGCTGATGCCATTGCCCTCCCTATCAGCATCCTAATCAACCGCTCTATCCAGGAAGGTCTTGTTCCTGAAATCTGGAAAAAGCCTACATCATCCCCTGCACAAAGGTGGAAATAATACTAACATTTCCAATTTCGTCCCATCGCTATTCTCTCTCCCATTTCAAAGATCCTAGAGAAATGTATCCACCTTCAACTCCTCCCTATCTCTTAGACAATAACCTATTAACCCCACCCAGCATGGCTTCAGACCGCATCATAGCACTATGACTGCCCTCCTCTCCTTCCTTGAAACTGTGAATAAAGCTAGAGATTCTGGCCTCACTGTATCTACCATCCTTCTCGATCTCTCTAAGGCCTTCGACACTATCTCTCATAACCTACTCCTTACTAAACTAACTAACCTAAACCTCTCCCCCTCTTCCCTCAAATGGTTAACCAGCTATCTCTCAAGCAGGCAACAAGCTGTTATATGGAAAAAGGCCACCTCCTCTTTTCTTGCTACCCCCACTGGTGTCCCACAAGGTTCAATATTGGGCCCCCTACTTTTCAACATTTTCATTAACGACTTTTACCACTCTATCCCTCATGCTAACATTATTCAATATGCAGATGATTCCACAATCATCTGTGCTGCCCCATCTATACCAATCCTCTTAAAACAAACTCAGGATGCTTTCTCTACCACAGAACTATGGATGAAAGACAATCATCTAGCACTCAATGCTGCTAAAACTAAACTTATGATCTTTACCTCTTCTACAACCAAGACTTTCGACCGAAACCTATTCTCCATTACCAGCCAAAATACAACACCTCTTGAGCTGGTAACTGAAACCAAACTACTAGGAGTTCAAATAGATGACAGGCTCAAATTCAACTCCCATCTACTACTAAACATAAAAAAACCCACCAAAAACTTGGCATGCTCTATCGACACAATCTGTTCCTCACCTCTACTACTAAACTTACTCTTTCTACTTCCTTTCTCTTACCCTCCCTTCTCTATGGAGCCCCTCTTCTAACAAACCTACAGTCATCACTCAAAACCAAATTGTCCTCTTGTTACAATAAAATAGCCAGATTCGCTACTAGCAACAAATCCTCAACCCATCACTGTGAATCTCTTCACAAACTAAACTGGCTTGAACTTCCTAACTACCTCTCCTACACCCAGCTCACCTATGCTCATAAACTCATTTTCCAACCTTCCCTCTGTCCCTCTCTCTCCACTACCTTTAAAATGCATCACACACAAAGGCTTCTCAGATCTAACAATCAAAACCTCATAGAAGTGCACAGACCACTCCACCCCCCAGGACAATACCTCCTATCTCACTCTCTGGCACGCCTATGGAACTCCCCCCCCCCCCATTCGTACCACTTCTAGCCTCCCATCCTTTAAAAAATCACTCCACTCTTATCTAACTTCCACATGGGAATGCTCCTGCTCCCATCCCTCATGACTTACACTTACTTCTACACTGTTCCCTTCCTTACTCTCTAAGCCCAGGTTACAAATTCTTGTTTCAAAAAAAAAAAAAAAAAAAAAAAAAAAAACAATTAACTTTGATTGAAACAATTTTTTTACCTATGAAGTCTTTATACATTTTATGTGTGTATATCAATTTAGTCTTGCTTCTTATGTAACCTATGTAATCTATGTTTGTTTAATTAACCTGTGTGTAAATTTGTATGTGGAGCTTTTCTCCCCAGGACTCCATTGAAAACGGGTTCTTCTGGCCCAATGGACTATCCTGGTTAAACAACTGCAAATAAATAAATAAAATAAATAAATAAAGCAAATACCTCATAAAGATTTTCATTCGTACTGTATTCCTTGCCTAGGCCCTGACCATGACATACCTCGCTGTCGGTTTTGTGCCTTATTTAAACCACAATCTATTTGTCGTCGGTACATTTTCGCTTCTAAATATTTTGGTGTTCGGTTCAATTATCTAGATATGTCTTCTGTAAGCCACCCGATTACCGACATTCCAAAAAAACGCAAAGATAAAGACAGAGACAGGTCGTCTAGGTCCAAAGCTGACGCTGAAGCTTCTAAGCTAGTTCGCCGGTACTCAGTGAGGTGCTTTCGCAGCCCCTGATACCCACTACTTCAGATTTGCAGGCCTCTACTGAGACCCATTCAGAGTCCAGTGTGCTGTGAGATGCTTCAACTGTGGAACCTGCAGATGTCTCTACCTTGGATGGGTCTGGAGCCGCTGTGCAGGCACCGGCTTCTGAGGGTGTTTTCAGGCCTACTGACTTGCGTATTAAACCAACGCCCTCTTCTTCTTCTAGGCCTAAAACTCAAACCATGCCTAGGAAACCAACGCCCAGACCGCATGGTTAGGCCTCTATGCATAAAAAACAAATTATAAGAATGGCTGAAGACCTTATTACTTTAATCTTAACCTTCCCCCTCTGAGACCTAGGACTGAATTTGCTTATGATACTTCTGACCAGGATTCTGAAATTTCTGTCTCCTCTGATGACCAGGATTTACCCTTATCTACCCATGGGGATTATGATGAAGAGGACTCCATTCCCTCTGCTTCTCCCCCAGAGGATTTTTCTTTTGGTGAAACCTTGCATACTCTTCGGGAGCATTTTCACTGGGAAAGCCAGGATTACTTTGATTCTAAAAAGAGGCTTAGAGATTTCTTACTCCTGCCCCAACACAGGCCCTTAGCTATCCCTCCTGTGCTGGACATTGTTGACGATGCCTTTTCGGAATCTAGCTTGGCCCCTGACTCTTTACCTCTTGCTCCCAGAAAACCTGATAGATATTACAGGGTTCATGATTCTCACAAGTTCCTTTTTAAAAATCTTACTGCGGCTCCTGAGACCATTTCACATGGACCCAAGGGCATTAAGGCTACTGTTGCCAAAAATCCTACCCCCTCTGACGGAGATTCCAGGGCCCTGGATAGATGGGGTAAGAAGGTATACACCTCTACAACCTTGGCCATTAGGGCCTTAAATTGCCAGTTTATGTTAAAGTATCAACAGCATATTATTGAATTGCTTAAACAGAGAATTATGTTGATTCCTGATTGTGCTGAAAATAAGGATTTACAGGATTTAATGCATTCTGCTGAACAGGTTGGAAAACATACTTTGCAATGTGGTTTTGATTCATTAGAGGCATCTTGCAAGGCTGCTGTCACTGGGTCTGTACTTAGAAGGTATGCTTTGCTTAAGGAGCAATCTTTGCCAGATCATGTTAAAACTAAATTGCTGGATGCTTCCTTAAATCAGGATTGCCTGTTTGGTGACAAAGCAGCAGAAGTTCTTAAAAAGATGGAGGAAAACGCTAAATCTATGTAAATTGTTAAAGATTTCTTACAAGTGCAGCCTCCTAGATTTAGTAGGCATTGGCCCTCAAAAAACTGGTCCTTTCCTGTCTCTTCCAAGCCTTCTCTGTTCAAACCCAGAACTAGCAGAACACCCAGGCTCCAGTCCCAGGGTACGCACAGGACTAAGCAGTGGGGGGGCTCCCACTTCCAAATCAGGGAGTAGTAAGACTCCCCCATATGGTAAGCTGTCTCAATGACTTTAAAACTTCCAAGCACTTCTCAGCTGACTGCTCCTTTAGGGGGAAAGATTGCTCTGCAAGCAAAAAACTGGGAACTCATTACCCAGGACAAATGGGTTTTAAACAGTTTCCCAAGGATACAGATTTCACTTCCACACGTTACCAACCCCAGACGGTTGGCCAGATCTACCCCCAAATGAGTGGGCAGAGGCTCAAAAGCAGGTACTCTCTCTCTTAAGATTAAAGGCTATTCAGACTGTACCAGAAGACGAAAAGGGACAAGGTTTCTACTCAAGACCTTTCATGGTACCCAGAAAAGGCCATTCATGGCATCCTATCCTGGACCTGTCTATCCTAAACACCTTTACAGTTATCCCAAAATTCAAGATGCTAACTCTTCACCAGTTGCTTCCAATGATAGGCAAAGATGCCTTGTTGGCAACACTGGATTTAAAGGAAGCCTACCTGCACATCCCAATCGGGGAATCTTGCAGAAAATACCTATGCTTCAAAGCAGGCTGCATGTACTATCAGTTCTTTGCACTGCCCTTTGGCTTACCTACTTGCACCCAAGGTATTCGCGAAGTGCCTAGCTCCAGTCATTGCATTTTGCAGGCAAAGAAATATTCAAATATACCCATACATGGACAATTGTCTAATTCAGGCAGAAAGCCAGGACATACTTCTGAATCATCTGGCATTTGTACAGAAGTTGATAACTTGCCTGATGTACACCATAAATGAAAAGAAATCATAGCTGGTACCCTTTCAACAAGTTATATTCCTGGGAGCAAGCTTGAACACAACTTCCCAGATGGCTTTCCTCACGCCAGAGAAGCAAATTATTTTGACAATTTACTTCAAACTAGTGACCACAAAAACCCTGCTATCTGCAAGGCAAATACTGCAAGCCTTGGGGTTCATGGCCTCGTGCATTCTACTAATTCCATATGCAAGACTGCATATGAGGAAACGACAATGGTATCTAAAAAGTCTACGGTGTCAACATTTTCAGGATCTAGAAGCAATAATTCCTATTATACCTTGCCTACGGTTAGAATTCCTTTGGTGGGCAGAGGCCTGCCACCAAAACAAGGGACTACCATTCACTCTACCCCCTGCCGCCCAAACCCTAACAACAGACTCATCAGACTATGCATGGAGGGCTCACTTGGCAGGGAAGTGCATTCAGGGCAAATGGAACCCAAGTCAAATGCACCTGCATATCAATCAAAAAGAAATGTTAGCTGTACAGAATGTTCTGACAGCCTTCAAGGACCACATTCTTCCAGGACAATTAATGGTAAAGACTGACAACACCACTGTTATGTGGTGCATAAACAAGCAGGGGGGTACCCATTCTTACCCCCTCTGCAGACTAGCCATGGCTCTGTTTAACATAGCCTTGAGCTATCAAGTTCATCTACATGCTCAATTCCTGCCAGGAAACCTAAATACACTGGCAGATGAACTAAGCAGAAATCTCATGGACCCACACGAGTGGAAACTGGAACCCAAGATTTTCAACATGTTGATCAACAAATGGGGGATCCCAGATATAGCTTGTTGGCCTCCCCCCAGAATTACCAATTGTACAAATTCTGCACAAGGACTCGCCACAAACAAGCTTGGAAAGTGGATGCTCTGTCCTTCAGCTGGAAAAATCTATCAGTTTATGCCTTTCACTTTCTGCCTCTCCTCTCCAAAGTACTTCTAAAGATCAAACAAGACAAACCAAGGATGACACTGATTGCACCAGACTGCCCACGCCAGCACTGGTACCCCCTCTTGCGCAGTGTGTCTCAGCTGGCCCCATGGCACCTACCTCAGACCCCTACCCTGCTGTCTCAGCAGGAGAGACAGATTCTGCACCCTCAGCTTCAAACCCTGAACCTGGCAGCCTGGCTAATTACCTAATCTCTCCGTGTTGTATGTCATTTTGGAGACAAGGAAGCCTAGTACTACAAAATCTTATGCTGAGAAATGGAAAATATTCTGTGCCTGGAACCAAACTTAAGGGATGGCCACAGCAGCGCCCAATTTACCTCCGATTTTTCAATATTTAACTGAGATGCTTCACAAGGGCCTTTCCTTTTCCTCCATCAAAATTCACGCCTCAGCCATTTCAGCTCATTACAACACAGAACCACCCCTTTTTCTCACCCACTGCTCAAGAAGTTCCTCAGAGGAGCCAAAAACTTAAGACCACCCAGGAGAACCGCAACTCCAGCCTGGGACCTTAATTTTGTATTGGAAAAACTCTGTCTTCCTCCTTTTGAGCCAGCTGCAACTGCAGAGTTAAAATTCCTTTCTTGGAAAACAGCTTTCCTTTTAGCAATCACTTCAGCAAGAAGGATATCTGAATTACAGGCCGTTATGACAGTGGAGCCTTTCATCATCTTTCATGCAGACAGGGTGTCCCTCAGTACCAATCCCTCTTTCATGCCCAAGGTGGTATCCAGTGTGGCTCTTAATCAGTCCATTCATTTGCCAACCTTTTCTAATCCACAGAACAAAGGGGAACGAATACTGCACCCCTTGGATGTGCACAGACAACTTGGATTTTACTTGGACAGGACTAAACCTCAAAGGAAATCTGAACAACCGCTGATGGCATTTGCTGCAGGGGCAGAGGGGAAGGCTATTTCAAAGCAAACCATTTCTAAATGGATAGGCCATTGCATTCATTTCTGCTATAAGCACCATGGAAAACCCATCCCACAGGTGATTAGACCCCATTTAACCAGTGCTGCATTTACCTGTACAGCCTTTCTCAGAGGTGTCCTTCCCAGAGACATCCTAGAAGCTGCTACCATGAGTTCTGTACATACTTTAACCAAGCATTACCATTTGCCAATTTTCTCTAAATCCAGAGCTGGCTTTGCCACTGCAGTCTTGCAGGGCCTTATAGCTGCTCCTAATGCTATCTAAATTCCTCCTCCCATCCTTAGCTTTGGGAATCTACCCAAATTTGATGACTGCAACAGTGAAACATGAAGAACATAGTACAGATGTTCATCGTGCATACAGCTGCAGTCATAACAGATGGGTTATCCTGCCGTCAGGCAGGTCCTTGGTCGGCCGAATTCCAAAGTCTAGGTCCAGCGTCGGTTGTCGTCGCTTCTTCCCTGACGTCAGTGCGTCAGGGGTATAAAAGAGGCAGCCGACGCCATTTTCTCCAGTCTTTCTTGCCGCGCAGTGCCCGAAGCAGAAGCAGTTCGCAAGTGCCGGTCAGCCAGCTCCTGAGATTTACGAAAGTATTTCAGCCAAAGTCTTCTTGAAAGCTAAGTACCCGATTGGGGAAACTTTTCTTGCCTCAGACTGATGTCAAAGTTAATAATTGCATTTCATGTGGGAAGCAAATACCGCATAAGGATTTCCACTCTTTCTGTATACCTTGCTTAGGCCCAGACCACGACGTCTCGGCCTGCCGTTTTTGTGCTAGATTCAATAAGCGCACTATTAAGCGTCGGGCGGAGTTTGCTCTTCACTTTTTTGGCAAAAAATTTAATTATATTATGTTGTCGGATACTCCGACTCCAGTTTTGAGCAAAAAACGCAAAGATAAGGACCGACATATGAGGTCCGCACCACCTACTGAAACCACGCTAAGGCCGACTACCGGTTCTCCGGTACTCAGCGAGGCCCCTACGCAGTCCCTGAGTACCGATGACAATGCATTACCGGTGTCTTCAGTACCCGAGGTCGCAGGCTCCTCGGCCCTCATTCCTACTACAGATCCCGACGCCACTCCTGGTGGGGAAACTCAGAATTTAGACAGGCCTGCCATTTCTCAAGGAGTCTTCAGGCCTTCCTCCTTCTCTATTAAAGCCTTCACTAAATCTAAAGCAGCCATGAAAACCAAAAAAACAGGTTCCTCAGACCCCCTCTCAAGGCACCATGCCTAAAAAACAGATGCTTAAAATGGCTTGAGGATTTGATTACTCTCATCAGGGGTTCTCACCCCCCCTCTGACAAAAGGCCCAGATTAGAGGAAGACTACCCTTCTTCAGATCAAGCTTCTATTACCTCATAACTATCTGAGGACCAGGATTATGCCATTTCTCCATTCGAAGACTCTGATGCAGAGGAGTCTATTCCCTCGGTCTCTCCCCCTGAGGACTTCTCTTTTGGGGAAACCCTGCATACATTGAGGGAACACTTTCACTGGGAAGGCCAAGATTACTCAGATTCCAAGAAAAGGCTCAGGGAATTTCTTCTGCTCTCCCAGCATAGGCCTCTGGCTATCCCTCCTGTTTTAGATATATTGGATGATGTGTACACAGAAGCCAGCCTTAATCCTGATTCTTTGCCTCCAGCTCCTGTTAAACCAGACCGGTATTACCGGGTTCCTGATTCTCACCAGTTCCTATATAAAAGCCATACTGCTGACCCAGAAACAATTTCACAGGGTCCCAAGGGAATTAAGGCCTCTACTGCTACAAATCCATTACCTTCAGAGAGAGATTCCAGAGCTTTAGAAAGGTGGGGGGAAAAGGTGTACACCTCGGCCACTTTAACCATGAGGGCATTAAACTGTCAGTTCCATATGTTAAAGTATCAACAGTTTTTGATATCTCAGCTGAAAAGCAAGATGACACAACTAGAACAACCAGATTGAAAAGAGTTGCAGGATTTGTTGCATGGTGCAGAGCAAGTGGGTAAACATACCTTGCAGTGTGGTTTTGATGCTTTAGAGGCCTCATGTAGAGCTGCTGTTACAGGGTCTGTTATACGTAGGCATGCTTGGCTCAAAGAGCAAACCTTACCAGATCATGTCAAAGCTAAATTATTAGATGCACCTCTTCAAAAAGATGTATTGTTTGGTGTTAAAGCTGAGGAGGTGCTAAAGAAAATGGAGGAAAAAGCGAAATCAATGCAAATAGTGAAAGATTTCCTGCAGGTACAGCCTCCACGTTTCAGCAGAAACTGGCCTTCAAAAAATTGGTCCTTTCCAGCCACGGACAGACCTCAAAGGGGCAGATACAGGCGCCCAAGGGGCAGAGGGCAACCTCAAGGATACTTCAGAGCCAGACAGTGGCAAGCACCAACCCCAAGAGGTGGAGAAGATGGATCACAGTCTTTTAGAAAACAGACACAATGACTTCCCCCTACACCTGCCAAGCAAAGCTTTAATGGCAGCACTTTTGGGCAGAAAATTGACATTATTCTCAAAAAATTGGCATATTGTTACAAAAGACAAATGGATTCTGGACATTATAGACAGAGGCTACAGGTTCCACTTTCACACCCTTCCAAAAATGAGAGGCATGCCAAACCTGCCACAAAATCAAAGGGCAGAGGCACAAAAACAAGTTTCAGCTCTCATAGACATGAAAGCAATTCAAGAGGTACCTGCAAAAGAACAAGGTCAAGGGTTTTATTCCAGACTATTCCTGGTACCGAGGAAAGACAAAGATTGGAGACCTATCTTAGACCTATCCATCCTAAATACATATCTACAGGTGCCAAAATTCAAGATGCTCACATTACAGCAGCTTCTTCCCATGCTGGGCAAGGAGTCTTGGCTGGTAACATTGGACCTCAAGGAGGCATACCTGCATGTCCCTATCAGACACGATTGCAGAAGATACCTCAGATTTCTTGCAGGTTCAACCCATTACCAATTCTCTGTATTGCTCTTTGGCTTATCTACTGCACCCAGAGTGTTTACGAAATGCCTGGCATCAGTAATCGCCTTCTGCAGACTACAAGGGATACAAATCTACCCATATCTGGATGACTGCCTGATCCAAGCGGACAGCAAGGACATACTACTGCAGCACCTGGCGTTTGTAATAAAACTGTTGAACTTCCTGGGATACACAGTCAACAAAAAGAAATCAAAACTAATACCCTCTCAACAAATAATTTTCCTGGGTGCCAGCTTGGATACAACCACCCAGATGGCCTACCTCACGCCAGACAAGCAAGGGCAACTGTCTCAATACTTCAGAAAAATGGCAACTTACACCAGGCTAACTGCAAGGAAAATCCTGCAGGCTCTGGGATTCATGGCATCTTGCATCCTACTAATCCCATGTGCAAAGCTGCATATGAGGAAACTTCAATGGTACCTGAAAAGCTTATAGTCTCAACACAGCCACAGCTTGGAAACAATTATCCCACTCATTCCATGCCTTCAAAAGGAATTTTTGTGGTGGACTCAAGCTTGCCAAAGAAACACAGGTCTTCCTTTCTGTGTACCTCAAGAAACTCAAATCATCACAACAGATGCCTCAGACTACGCCTGGGGAGCACACATGACAGATCAGTGCATTCACGGAAAATGGACCCGAAAAGAAAAGCACCTCCACATCAACTAAAAGGAAATGCTAGCCGTGCAAAAGGCTATTATGACCTTCAAAGACCTACTGCATCCAGGCCAGCTATTGATAAGGACAGACAACACCACAGTGATGTGGTACATAAACAAACAGGGGGGAACTTATTCATACCCCCTGTGCAGGCAAGCCATGACCCTATGGAACACAGCACTGGAATTGCAAATTCAACTGCAGGCACAATTCCTGCCAGGGAAGGAAAACACACTGGCAGACAACCTAAGCAGAAATATGACAGATCCACACGAATGGAAGTTGCATCCTCAACTTTTCACAAAGATAACTCCGGCATGGGGACAGCCAGACATAGATCTCTTTGCTACCCACAGAAATTGCCAGTTGAAAAAAATTTTGTTCAAGGACCTATCATCCACAGGCCTGGAAAGTGGACGCACTTTCCTTCAATTAATTGGGCAACATTGACAGTCTATGCCTTCCCGCCTCTTCCTTTGCTGCCCAAAGTTCTATTAAAAGCCAGAGCAGAGAGGCCAAAAATGATTCTCATCGCTCCAGACTGGCCAAGACAACACTGGTATCCGCTCCTGAGGAGCCTGACACATTCCCCACCATGGATCCTACCTCTAGTCCCTCTTCTGTTGTCCCAGCACAACTACAAAACCCTTCACAGCCATCTCAAAACTCTAAATCTAGCTGCATGGAGAATTCTTTGATTTCCCAACAGTTTCTCCTCCAAGGAGGTGCAGGATGTCATCTTGGAGACCAGAAGACCTTCTACTAGAAAGGCTTACTCCGCCAAATGGAAATGATTTTGTGCCTGGAATCTAGAAAAGGGACAGAATCCTTGGGTAATAAATATACCTCAAATTTTACAGTACCTAGCTGAGATGTTAAACAATGGACTTTCCTTCTCCTCCAAGATCCACACTTCAGCCATTTCTGCACAATACAACACAGATCCTCCATTATTCTCTCACCCTCTCTTGAGGTAGTTCCTCAAAGGGGCAAAGAATTTAAAACCCCCAAGGAAACCACCAGTCCCTGCTTGGGACCTCAACTACCTATTGGAAAAGCTGACCCTTCCTCCCTTCGAGCCAGCTTCTTCAACAGAGTTACAGTACTTGTCATGGAAAACAGCCTTTCTTCTGGCTATCACCTCAGCACGCAGGGTTTTGGAGCTACAGGCCCTCATGGCTGTGCAACCATTCATCATTTTCCATCAGGTCAGAGTTTCCTTATGAACCAGTCCTACCTTTATGCCAAAGGTAGTATCCAGTGTAGCTTTGAATCAGACTATCCACTTTACCTACCTTTTATCCTAATCCACAAAACAAAGGGGAAAGACTACTACATTCCTTGGACATTCACAGAGAACTGCGTTACTACTTGGACAGAACAAAGCCATTCAGGAAATCTGAGCAACTCTTTGTGTCCTATGCTGTAGGTGCTCAGGGAAAGGCTATTTCCAAACAGACAATTTCAAAATGGATAGCCCACTGCATACGCTTTTGTTACTCTTTTCATGGAAAAACTGCGCCTGCATGCATCAGATCCCACTCCACCAGAGCCACAGCTACCTCTGTAGCCTTCCTCAGGGGGGTCCCTACCAAGGACATTTTGGAAGCAGCCACCTGGAGTTCAATGCACACTTTCTCCAAGCACTATCACCTCCCACTATACTCAAAATATAGAGCGGGCTTTGCCACAGCAGTCTTGCAGGGCATCCTAGCCCCTCCTAGTTCCACTTAGTGCCTACCACCCTTACTTATCTTTGGGATTCTACCCATCTGTTATGACTGCAGCTGTATGCACGATGAACATAGTACAGTTTTGTACCTACCATAAATGTAGATGTTCGAGTGCTCATACAGCTGCAGTCCAGGTTTCCCTCCCTCCAACCCCTCTTACGACAAGCCTTATGACAAACACTTTTTTCATATAACCTTTTTGGGGTATTCTTTTATGGTGTATTTGCTTGCAACTACTGTTTTTGATTTATCAACATTGCATCTTTGCATAACATTATGTTTGCCTTCCTTCTGGGGGCACCTGACATCTGGGGCAAGAAAAACTGAAGAAAATGGCGTCGGCTGCCTCTTTTTATACCCCTGAAGCACTGACGTCAGGGAAGAAGCGACGACAACCGACACTGGACCTAGACTTTGGAATTCGGCCGACCGAGGACCCGCCTGATGGCAGGATAACCCATCTGTTATGACTGCAGCTGTATGAGCACTCGAACATCTACATTTTTGGTAGTGTACACTTACCATAAATGTAGATGTTCGAGTGTATTCACTGTTGCAGTCCTGGTTACCCTCCCTCCAGCCCCCTGGCTTCTTTTGGCTATACCTCTATTCTCCTTTACTATACTTAAAAGCTTTTTGGTGTATTTGCATTTTTGTTGGAGGTATAACCTTGTATATTTATATGTAATTGCTTCCCATTAAGGTGGGCACCTGACATCTGGGGCAAGAAAAACTGATGTAATGGTGTCTGCTGCATGCTTTATACCCCTGACTACCTGACATCAGAGAAGATGAGACAGCAATAGATGCAGGACCCAAGACTTTGATAATCAGGTCGACTGAGGGCTACTGCAAGCTAATAACCCAAATGTGATGACTGCAACAGTGAATACACACGAACATCTACATTTATGGTAAGTGTACACAACTGTGTTTTCTGCTGACCCTTCTGTGGTGTCAGTGGCTTCTAATAAGCCTTCCAAATTGTTACCTTCCACTAAATTGCTACCATCTGATACGGATAGCAGAACCATCAAGAGACTGGGTGAGAAGGTGTATACTTCTACACTTGCTTTTAGGGATATTAACTATTGGACACACTTCAATAGGTATGTTTTGACTGTTCTCTCTGTCCCATCAGGCTATTTCTCATCTCCCTGATTCTGAGGGGAAGGCCTTTCACGTAGTTTGCCATTCCATTAAATGCAGCTGTGATGCAGCTGGTGCATCATCTATGGCTGCAGCTTTTGGATCTGTTTTGAGGAGGTATTCCTGGCTCAGACTACAGCCT
This sequence comes from Protopterus annectens, assembly GCF_019279795.1. NCBI lineage: Eukaryota > Metazoa > Chordata > Ceratodontiformes > Protopteridae > Protopterus > Protopterus annectens. The sequence continues at coordinate 875,879,265 of NC_056739.1, read as the reverse complement.
TTGCCTGATAATATCAAGGCTAAACTTATGGATGCTTCCCTGGATAATACGTATTTGTTTGGTGCTGCTGCAGTGTCGAAGTCCCTGCAAGAAAAGGGCAAGGCCTTACAGGAGTAGGTTTTAGAGGTATTATCCTAATAAAGCCATCACAGGGGGAAGGGGTTTTAATCCATATTTTTGGTCCCCAGGAAAGAAGCCACCTGGAGACCCACCCATTCTGGATCTTAGCTAAACACCTTTTTGAAGGTCCCTTCCTTTCAGATGCTATCCCTTCAAACCTTGCTTACTTTGCTTCTGCCTCAGTTTTTTCTAGTTTCCCTGGATCTCAAGGATGCTTATCTTCACATTCTTGTTTGTCACCTTTTTAGGAATTTTTTGTGTTTCGCTGTTGCTTCCTGGCATTTTCAGTTCTCTGCTTTGCCTTTTGGCCTCATCTACTGCCCGAAGAGTCTTCACCAAATGCCTTGCTCCTGTGATTGCTTTCTGCAGGCTAACTGGGATACAGGTCTTTCCCTATCTGGATGGCCTACTTATTCAGGCCTTCTGTCAAGAGATCTTACTTTAGCATCTATACTTTACCATTTCTCTTACAGAGCCTGGGATTTACTGTAAATTTTCAGAAGTCATTTCTGACTCCTTCTCAGGATCATGTTTTTCTGAGTTGCAGGATCATAACAGCCAGGGAATTTCTGAGCGCTTTGGGTTACAGGGCTTCCACCATTCATATGCTACCTCTAGCCAAGCTCCACATGGTTTCTAAAGTCAGTTTGGCTTCAACATTCTCATCCTTTAGATTTTCTAGTTCCTCTTCTTCCGTGCCACAAGCTGGAATGTCAGTGGTGGATTCATCAATTGTCCCTCAGCCCAGGGCTTCCTTTTCAACCTCCAGTCCCCTCTCAGGAACGTTTAATGGATTCCTTTGATGTCGGATGGGGGGCTTCCTTTGGCCCTATGAAGTTACAGGGCCTTTGGTTGCTTTGACAAAAGAAAGACCTCCTCAATATGAAAGAGATGAGAGCTCTCATGCTGGCTCTTCAGGCATTTCATTCTCTTCTTCTTCCAGGGCACCTCAAGATTTTCACAGACAATACCACGGTGATATGGTATGTCAACAAGCAAGGAGGAACAGGGTCTTCTTTCCGATGCAGGTTAGCCTTTCAGGTTTGGGAGCTAGCTTTCCGGTAGGCAGTTTACATTCCTTCAGATCAGAACATAATGGCAGATTCTCTGAGCAGATCCATAACACTATCCCACAAGTGAATGCTTCACAGGGATGTGTTTCTGGACATTGTCTATTAGTGGGGTACTCCTCAAGTAGCTAAGCAATGCTGGAAACACCAATTCTATACATCACAACACAAAAAGCACCATAATATGACCAATGGATAGTTTTACAGATTTTTCCTCTAGCACCTCAGCTTCACAAAGCCTTCAAGGAGTAAAATGTAATTATAAAAACTTCCTTTTTATACACCAGCAGCTCCTTCACTAATCATACAATTAAACAATTAATTAATCTATTAAACACTGATACGTACAAATCCATTCCTTAAAGAAAAAACATCAAATTATACATTTCCAACAACAATCTGTGTTTAATCCTTGAGGTACTAGAGTACCATATTTTAAAATAAATATTGTTTCTTTGCACAACAATTTTCTAGTATTAATCTTACTAGCACCCCCATGTACTTGTTCTAAAATAGTCTCTGTGAGACTTTCAGGACTACCACCATGATGTATTTTAAGATGTTGGGCTAAAGGGCTCTCCTGTTTTCCTGCCCTAATGTCCCTAAGATGTTCTAGTAGTCTTACTTTAAAGACCGTCTTGGTCTGTCATATATAGAATAAATTACAACATCTAATGGCATATATCACCCATTCCATCAAACAATTAAATTCTCCGATCACTCTAAAATAAATATTAATTTTTGAGAATGTTCTAACTATATACTTACACCCTGAACATTTACCACAAGGTACCATCCCGTAGTCCTATAGCTGTTAATTGTTACATTATTAGGTGTCTGACATTTTGTATGTACTACCATGTCTTTTATACTCCTCCCTCTCTTATATGAAAAATAGGATTTCTATTTACTATCCCTCGTGACTCATTATATTTTCTCAAAAAGTTCCAAGAATGTAATATCTGTTTTATATTCTCACTCAAAATATTGTACGTCATAACCACAAAAAAACTTTTTTCACTTAAATTCTTGCTTTTATTATATGCTCTAAACTTGCTTGCTTTACTGTTTTCCTCTACACTCTTGTTGTTTCTTACTTTACAAACTTTTTTCGATAATCTGTGTATAATACTTCCTCTCTCTAAACATTGCAGCAGTGCATGATGACTCATTTTCAAGATTGTCCCTATCATTATATAACCTGGAGATTCTCAAAAATTCTCCATAGGGTAATGCCTCTGTGGTATGCAAGGGGTGGCAACTAGTGCCCATTAAGATCTGATTGTTCTTCTTATTCTTTCGGCTTTTCCTGGGTAGGGGTCGCCACAGCAGAACTCCGGTCCACTAATGATTGGCAGTCTTTTTTATGGTGCCGAGGTGCCAGCCCAACCTTCAACGAAGGCACGCCCATTCACGTATGTCTTTCGAATGCCACTCAACCGTGGGGAGGACATGCAGACTCCACACAGAGGGCACTCCAGCCGAGAATCGAACGGGAGAACCTCTTGCTGTGAGGCGACAACGCTACCACTGCACCACCGCGACTTGCCCATTAAGATCTGATTAACTTCATTAAATTTTCTATACAAGCTAGTTTTTATACCCTTACCGGGTATTCCCTCTAGCATTATATCTAAAAATGGTATCTTATTCCCATACTGTAATCCATCAAATTGAATATAAAACCTGTTCTGATGTATATTATGTACAAATTGTTGCACAAATTCTACACCTCCTTCACATAAAAACACCAGATCATTAATAAATCTGTAATATATTTTCACATATTTTATAAAAAATTCATCGACATAAATGTACTCCGTTTCAAACATCCCCATGAACAAATTTGCATACATAGGTGCAAACGGGGAACCCATGACTGTATCCTGTAACTAATGGTAACTTCTGTCTTCAAAACAAAAATAGTTGTTTTCCAAACTAAATTTAACTAATTCCATCACATAATATGCTAATGGACTATCCTTAGATACAGCCTCAGGGCTTCCATACCAAATTCATGCCTGATGTTTGTATATAAACTTTTTACGTCCGTGGACACCCAATACATTTCACTTTTCCATTCAACACCTTTGATCTTAATCAGAAAATCATATGAGTCTTTAATATGGGAAGGGAGGTGAATAACTTCTTTTAATAAGCATTTATGTAAATTACCACCACATTGTGCAAAAAGTACCTGGTGGGTTAATTATATTTTATGGACTTTAGACAAATGGTAAAAATATGCCATTTCTGAATCTAAACATGACAATTTATTTTCAACATCCTGCTCAGTCCAATAACCTAATTTCAACCCTTTATTAATCAAATGCATGTAATTATTTTTTTCTCCCTGACTTTAACTTCACTTACTATCTCATAGACTTGTTCATCATCATCTAACAAATTGCAACACATTTTCAGATATTGTAAGTAGTGCATAACTGCTATTTTATTTCCTTTATGAAAGGGTTTTATCACAAGCTCATTTTGTTTAGTAAATTCCACTAAAGCCAACCATTCATTCTTAGTAAGATTATATTCAGTAGTTTCCACTTCGAGCATTTTAAACATAATTTCAGTTTCAAAATTCAGTAATAGACTGGAATTTCTTAATTCCCTCATGAAAAAATGGTGGAATAAACTTACTTTTGTAACTTACATCAGATTTGTCTATGTGACAGTAAGCATTTACTTCACTACTCCATGAAATAAAAGATTCAAATGATTTATCACATATACTTTCATCACTACTACTATCTATAACCATGTTGTACATATTTGCACCATCTGCAGCTACTCTTTGTTCCATTTGGTGAATATTAAAATAATACCATAAATGAAGTTTACTCTTCAAGTAGCTCTATTTCCCTGTCTTCTGTTCAGACAACTTTCTCTATTTTGTGCCAGAGTTCCATCCATGCCCTCTGCCCTGGAAGGTGGACTCCCTCTCTTTTTCTTGGAAGGGAATGTTTCTTTATGCCTTCCCTCCCCTTCCTCTCTTATCCGAAAGTCCTCTTCCAGGTAAAACAGGATGTTTCCAAAATCTTGCTGGTGACCCCCTTTTGGCCCAGACAGCATTGGTTCCCTCTTCTGCATCTTGCCAACTAGGGTAGTCATCACAGGGTGGACCTATTCACACAAGACAAAGGATCTCTCATCCATTCCCACCTGTCCACACAACTGACATTGTGGATGATAGGGTTTTGATCCCTTACAGACACCTTTTTTTCTTAGGATGTGCTGCAGGAGGCCAGGCAACCCACTACCAGGAAGTCTTACTTATCCAAATGGAAGAGGTTTTCTGTTTGGGGTCTTTCTCGTAACCTGGAGCCACTTACTGTGGATGTCCTTGTGGTCCTCTCTTATTTGTCTGCCTTTGACTTCCCCTTTGGCCTCTAGATTTGAGGCCAAACAGTTTCCTAACTTTGTCCTTCACATTAGGTCTCCCAGGAAGCCTGCCCCTCTTTCCTGGGACCTTAATTTTGTTTTAGAAATATTTACTCAGGCTTCTTTTGTGCCTGCTGCTTCAGATTCCTTACAGCATTGTTCTTGGAAGACTGTTTTTCTTTTGGCCTGTACTTCTGCCAGACGAGTGTCTGAGCAACAAGCATTTATGGCTGTTCCTTTTTTTTTTTTTTTTTTTTTTAGTTTTCGGTAAGGACAAGATGTTCCTTCATATTAATCCTTCTTTTATGCCCAAGGTGGTTAATGAGTTGTCTGTTCATTTTCCCACTATTTTTCTCTTCTGCTAGTGAGAAGGTTTTGCATACCAAGGATTTGCGTAGACTACTCAGATATTATTTGGATAAGACTAAAGCTTTTTGTTAATCTGATCATCTTTTTGTTTTTCATCCTAGGTACCTCTCAGGTGTTCCTCATTACAAGGAACGTACCTCATTTAGGGTCTTAAAAAGTTCATATCCTTCAAAGTTCCACATTGAAAGGGTCTGTCACACATTCAATTTTGTGAATGTTTTTAACTGATATCCATGGTAAATAGCACTGAATCTTATTAATTAATTAAAAGATCTTTTTTTTTTTTTTTTTTTTTTTTAATGTAAAACCAGCAAATTTTAACCATCTTATGAGCTTCCTAGTTGAAGTCGTTAGCAAGCTGTTAGTATGTGTTCCACATTTTGCCTGTCTGATCTATATTATGAGAGGTAGTGTTCCTCATTTTGGAGATGGAAGGTTGAGAGCTATGGCTAGGTCTTTAGGTCTGGTTGTTTCCAAGCAAACCATTTCTTCTTGGATATCTAAAACCTTTTCCTTTTGCTATTCTTTTCATGGGAAGAACTTTCCTTCTTCTGTTAAGGTTAATTCCACTAGAGCTGTTGCTTCTTCTTCTGGTGCTTTTTCATGGGTTTGGATACTAATTCTATTCTTGAGGCAGCATTCTGGACTTCTGTGCATACCTTTACTAAGCACTATTACTTGATGTGGTATCTAGGGCCAGAGTTGGCTTCTCCATGGCTTTTTAGAGGGCTCTACTGGCTCTTCCTTCTCCCAGTCTTTTTCCTGAGCTTTTGCAGTCTCCCTATTGTAAAGAATACTGCAACAGTGACATGGAAGGACGTAATACAGTTGTGTAAAATTTTACCATAACAGTAGATGTCCTCTTCACTGTTGCAGTATTTGCTTTCTCCCTCCTCCCCCAGTCCTTTTTTCTTCTGGATGTGTTTTTTTACCTATCTTCGTCATTGGACTGTTCTACTGGGGCTTTTTCAGTTCTGAGGATGGTACATCTGGATTTTGTGCTCTATGCCATGCACGAGGAGCATGCATGCAATGTATGGTGTACCCTTTACAACCAAAAAGGTTTGGTATACTGGCCAGATGTCGGGCTGCCCTTGGCAGGGGATCCCTATTGTAAATAATACTGCAACAGTGATGAGAAGGGCATCAACTGCTATGGTAAGATTTTACACAACTTCACTTTCTCTTGGATTCCTAGTTTCTGTAAAAATCTTTATCTACTTCACACAGGGTTGTGTTCCTGGGGTTAGACACCTTAGTTCAAAGAGCTTTTCTTCCACAGGAAAAAAAAAAAAAGGATCTATATCTAGATCTCTTTCTAAGGTATTACACTCAGACTCTGGTCACTGTGAGGGAATAATACATCAGGATTTAGAGTCTCATGTCATCTATGATTCTCATGATATCTCTTACAAGACTCCACATGAATAAGTTGTAATGACATTTGGTCCCAGCACCAGCATCATTTCTCCTTTCAAATCCCAGTGCTGGGTTTGGTGGAGACCACAAGTATCCTTATCCAGGTATCCTTATCCAGGTCTCCTCTCCTCCCTCCCTGTTCCAAAACTGTGAGTTACCACAGACACATTTGACTTTGCATGATGAGCAGTTTCAAGAGGGAAACAAGTGCAAGGTGTGTGGGATAGCAACGACAGATGCAAGCACATACGTATGAAAGAGATGCTTGCCATGTTCCAGGCAACTCTGAATCATCTTTGGTCCCAGAGACCTCTTAAAGTTTTATGGACAATGCCACAGTCGTGTGGTACATCAGCAAGCAAGGGGGAACCAGGTTATACCCCCCCTTTTGCAGGCTAGCCATGTCAGCTTAACATGTAGCTCCACAGCACAGTCTCACTCTACAGGTATCCTACATTGCGTCAGAGCAAAATTGTGTGGCAGAAAAGCTGAGCATGATAAGGGTAGACCCTCACAAATGGAAACTAGATCAGATGGGGGTCTGGTTCGAGCCCGATCCGGGGGCCGACCGCCACTATACACTAGAAAGAAGTCTCTCATTGGCTGGGCTACCCCCTTATCCACAATGCAACGCCCTTTTGCTTCCCCCCAGGTTGCTTTTTTTGCTTTTCAAGCGGACGTCGACTTGGCTGCTAGTTTTTTTTTTTTTTTTTTTTGACTTTTTTGTTTTTTTTTTTCTGTCAATTTAAAAATTTAAACAAACAGCTATTTTAACAGCTTTGTGTCAGTTTGTGTAAAATTAAAAAATTTATTTTTTTTCTTTTACTACTTACTAGTGTACTGGGCAGGGTTAGAGGTTGGTTACCTGTTGGTATTTTGCCCTTGTTCTTGTTGTCTTGTTTTGTGTTGTTGCGGTTTTTAAGTTCTCGCTAGGAGGGCTTTGGTTCACTTTGGCTGTGTATTGTCTGTGTGTTGTGTTGTGTGTATTTGGTTTTAAAGGTTGGGTTTTTTTAGGCTTTAGCCCATACCTTACTGTTTTTTTTAGCTTTTTTTTTTTTTTGTTTTTTTTCTACAAAATGTCTAAGGAGCAGAAATCAGGGAAATCAAAGCAATGTAATTAATTAATACAGAATTATTGTATGTTCTGCGTGTATGTAGGCCGGGGTCATTACGTAACACAGGATACTTGCAGTGTGTGTCACGCTTTTTCCTCCAGGGTGCTCCAGGAAAGAAAAAACAAGCTGATACTTAGGGGTCTGATTAAGCCTTCATTTGAGGAAGCTTTGGCTTCATCTCCAGCCTCTAAAAAGATGAGATAGTCGGCTCCGACCAGTCCGTCGGGCCCGACACCCAAGAAGCATAAATCGTCGGCTCCGACCAGTCCGTCGGACCCGACAGCTAAGAAACTGGGATCGACTTCTTCTTCCTCGGCTCCAATGGCTTCGGAGCCGATGGCTGAAGGGTCTGCCTCGGTGCTTCTTCCCTTGGCTCCATTGGTGTTGGAGCCGCAGGTTAGTGCATCGAGAGGACAATCACCTACTTCGGCTCCTTTGGTCTCGGAGCCATTGGAGGTGTGCAGCTCAGACTCTTCCCCCTCGGCTCCGGAGCCTCCTTCGGCGCCGACACTGTTGCAAACGGTTCCGGTCTCGGGTCCGATAGTGCTGGAACCCTTTCGGAGCCGATCCCCTGCTTTATCGGAGCCGAGGCAGAAGTCTTCTCGGTCCCAATCTGTTTCCTCCAAATCCTCTAGGTTGTGGGATTCGGATTTGGATAGGGTTATCCAGAGGCTGTTCCAGTCCCCAGTTTTTACTAAAATGATCTCTGCTCCAGCCCACGCGGCTTCGGAGCCGATTCCACATCTCATGCATTTGATTCCTCCTCCGACCCCCTTGGAGCCGTTGGAGTCGGTGCAGGTAGAATGCAGCGGAATCGTCCAGTCGGAGCAGGGACCCCCTCGGAGTTTCTCTGCTCCGACCTTCATTCCTACCCTCTCCTCGGTGTCAGGGTTTGGTACCGGGTCTTCCTCGGTGGGGGCCGAGGGCAACACTGTGGAGCTCGCCTCTTCGATGCCCAGTCTTCCCCTCGGAGCATCGGCCACAGGTATTCCCGGTACCGCCGTGGTCTCTCAGCAAGTGCCCTCTGCAGAGTCTGGAGGTCCTGCTTTTGAGGCCATGAGGAGTGCGCTGGCCATGACCTTGCCGGTTCAGCAGGTTTCTACCTCACCATCCCAAGTTTTGGGTACTGGTGCCTCTGGAGACATTCTTTCCCATGACAGTGGGGCCCCAGGGCCTGAGAATACCCCCTTAGAGGGTTCCCTTCTTCTGGAGGGTCCTTCTGAATCTGCTTCGGATGAACCCCCAAGGAAGAAACTGTGTAAGAGGAAGCACGTTGATTCCCAAGATGAATCCGTCACTTCAGATACTGACCTCGATGATGCAGAGGGGTCCCCTAAATCATCCTCGGATGACGTCTCCTTCTCGGATATCCTTGAGGTCTTGAGACAGAGAGGCGATTGGCAATCCAAAGCCCCTACTGCTGAGGAGTCAGTTTTCCTCAAGGCCTTCGGGGCCCAGCCCTCCTCCTCCTGGGTGTCTCCACCCTTCGACGAGTTATTAGATCTAATCTCTCGGAGGGTGTGGGAGCATCCTGATACAGCGGAACTGGTGCCTGCCAGGCCTAATAAGTTTCTTTCAGCCCCTCCCCAGAAGGAATTCCTCACTAAGGGTGTTGCAGTTGATGCTATGGTGGTGGCATCTGCCACTCAGCAGGACGTCGCAGAGGCTTCAATGTCTATTCATCCTCCTAATTAGGATTCTAGGAGCATGGATAGGTACGGGAAGCGTACCCTTTCTTCAGCGACCTTTACCCTGCGGTCGCTGAACTATCTCTGTCATTTTACAAGGCTCCAAAGGGACCTCCTCAAGGAGTTAGGAGAGTCCCTTGCAGGTAACCTTCCTGAGGCATTAGCACAGACCGTAGGCGCCCAGATGACTACCCTATCTTCTATTGTCAACTCGTCCATGAGGCTCATTTCCTTTGCAGCCGAAGGGGCGAGTAGAGCAGCGGGCACAGGAGTGGCTCTTAGGAGACAAGCCTGGTTACGCTTGTGTCCACTTGCGGAGGCCTTTGTCTTCCTTCGCCGACGCCCCCTTTGATGGGTCTTCTTTGTTTGGACCCAAGGTGAAGGACACACTTACTCGGTGCGAGCAGGAGGGCAAGACCTTGACTGCTGTTGGGGCCCGTTTTTCCACTCCCTCTAGACCTTATCCCAAGGCCCAGAGAGGAGGGAAAATGTGGTTCAGGCAATCCCAAAAGTTCTTCTCTACTCCACCGAGTGATTCCCCCCTCCAGAGGTGGGGGGGGGGATTCAGGAAGACGCCGCCCTAGAGGTGGCAGAGGCCCCCGTAACTCTGGAGACCGCGACTCCTTTCGTGGTTCCTCCTACCCTCAACATCCCTAGGATGTGGCCCGGCTGTGCTTCTCTGGAGCCGGTCGGGGGTCGTTTTGCGAAACACCCACAGGCTTGGGAATCGATAACCAAGGATCAGTGGGTGCTTCGCATTGTAACCGGAGGCTACCTCATCCCCTTTTTCAAGCCCCCTCCTCCTACAAGGAGAATCCCGAACGTGCCACCCAGTCAACGGGATCTGGCAGTCGTAGAAGTTTCAAAGCTGCTAAGCAAAGGGGTCATCCAGCCCGTCCCCGCCGACCACATCGGATCAGGAACTTACTCAAGATTATTTTTGGTGCCGAAAAAGACAGGGGACGTAAGGCCCATTTTGGACCTAAGCTCTTTAAATCGTTTTGTGATGAAGTCCAAGTTCTGGATGGTCACCCTTCAGTCCATTCTCCCTTTATTGGAGAAGGATGTCTGGATGTGCTCCATAGACCTCAAGGACGCTTACTATCACATTTTGATATGTCAAGAGTCCAGGAGTCATTTACGCTTCCGCCTAGGAACCAGTCATTTCCAGTTTCATGCACTGCCCTTTGGTCTCACCACAGCCCCCAGGGTGTTTACCAAGTGTCTGGCAGTGGTGACAGCTCACTTGAGAAGTCTAGGATTCCAAGTGTTTCCCTATCTCGACGACTGGCTCCTCACTGCCACCTCCAAGCATCTACTGATTCGAGCGCTGATGGCCACAGTAACCTTGGGTCTCTCGCTAGGAATCACTTTCAATTGGAAAAAATCTGTGCTGCGGCCATCTCAGCGTATCAACTTTATAGGCGCAGAGTTAGACACAAAAAGGATGCGGGCATTTTTGCCATCAGAGAGAATTCAGGTTCTACAATCGCAGGTTCTAAATTTGTTACCCAAATCTCGAGTTCCTGCCAGACAGATTCTTCAGTTATTGGGCACGATGGCTGCAACTATCCTCCTAGTACCGTTAGCCAGGCTGCACATGCGGGTGCTGCAATGGCTATTATCGGTTCAATGGTCATACCAAGAACTTCCCCTGAACCACCTGGTTCTGATTACGGACAGTTGTCGTCGGGACCTCCGTTGGTGGCTATGTCAGTCCAATCTGGACCGGGGGCGTCCTTTCGCCCTTCAGCCCCCTGTTGCCACAGTGACCACGGACGCCTCCCAGATAGGGTGGGGGGGGTCATTATCTGGACAGGTCTGTCCAGGGCACTTGGCAGGATTGCAAAGCGCACCTTCACATCAATATCCTGGAAATGAGAGCGGTGCTTCTGGTTTTACAAGCACTTCATCATGCTCTCCCCCAAGGTACAATTGCGATTCTATCCGACAACATGTCAGTAGTTTGGCACATAAACAAGCAGGGCGGAACCAGGTCCTACCCCCTTTGCAGGGAGGCCATGAGAGTATGGCGCTGGGTCATAGCCTCTCAACGTTTCTTAGTAGCCACGCACATTCCGGGAAAAGCCAATGTGATTGCAGACAGGCTCAGCAGGACTCTCCTGTTGCCCCACAAGTGGTCCCTCAACAACAGAGTGGCTGCGCAGATCTTCGCCAAATGGGGTCTCCCTTGTTGCGACTTGTTCGCCAGCCCCAACAATGCGAAGTGCAGAGAGTTCTTCACTCTGACACCCTCTCAGGGGCAGTCTCCCAGGGACGCTCTAGCCCACAATTGGCCCCCGGGTCTGCTTTATGCCTTCCCCCCGATTCCCCTTCTCCCGAGGATGATTCAGAAGGCTCTTCATGTCGGGTGCCACATGATTTTGGTCGCCCCACATTGGCCCCGTCAGGTTTGGTTCCCATTCCTTCAGAAGTATGCGGTACAGGGCCCCTGGATTCTGGACCCAGTGCTGGGTCTGTTGTCCAATCAGTCGGGACACTCTCATCTGTCCCTCCAGTCGTTGCGACTGGCTGCTTGGTTACTCCACTTCCATCCTTAGTTAGAGATCTTTATCTTTCTTCGGAAGTGATGCACATCTTGTCCTCTTCCCACAAGCCGTCTACCGTTAAGCTGTATTCCAGCAAATGGAAAAGGTTTGTTTGTTGGGCCCAGCAGTGAGGCATTGATCCTCTTACGGCCCCAGTTCCGCAGGTCTTGGAATTTCTAGCTTCATTGTTTCATTCAGGCTCTTCAGTCGCCACACTTAAAGTTCAACTGGCGGCTATATCTAATTTTCATGTTGCTATAGAGCCTTCTTTAATGGCGAACAGACTTTGCAAGTCCTTTCCTAAGGGAGCCTGGCTCCTCAGGCCTCCTATGGCTCATCCCGTGCCCCCTTGGGATTTAAATTTGGTTCTGGCCTCTTTAACTGCCCGTCCCTTTGAGCCTGCAGCCACTTGTGATATTAAATTCCTGTCATGGAAAACTGCCCTTCTAGTGGCAATAACTTCTGCTAAGCGGGTTTCAGAGCTTCAGGCTCTCTGTTCTTCCCCTCCTTATTTGATTTTTCACAAAGACAGAGTTTCCCTTAGATTGAATCCATCCTTTTTGCCTAAGGTAGCATCCCCTTTATGCATTCAGCAATCATTGGAGCTCCCAGTTTTCTTTCCAAATTTTTCTAATGGAGCAGAATATACCTTCCACCAGTTGGATGTTCACAGGCAACTGCGTTTTTACTTGGATAGGACCACTCAGACACGAAAATCTGACCAACTGTTTGTGTCCTTTTCGGAGAATAGGTTAGGTCTACCAGTTGCCAAAACCACCATTGCCAAATGGATTAAGGATTGCATCTCTTTCATTTATTCCCAGTCAGGCAGAGAGTTGCCTTACCCACTCAAAGCTCATTCTACCAGGGCTATGGCCACCTCTGTAGCTTTTCACTCCAAAGTTTCAATAGATGATATTTGTGCGGCTGCTACTTGGTCTTCTCCGCACACCTTCATTTCTCATTACAAGGTTGATGTGGCTTCCCGAGGCAGAGCTTCTTTTGGTTCCGCAGTTCTCAGGAGTGTGTTCCAGTGAGCCACCCGGGGTTTTAGGTGCTAGGGATGCTGTCCCATCAGTTATGAATGTAGGCGAGATAGGATCCCATTACATCTTTTAGTTATGTACTTACCATAACTTTGGATGTATGGGATCCATCTCACATTCATACATACCCACCCTCCTTCCCCCTACCTTTTGGATTTGGAGGAAATATTGATCTTGCTAAGCTCTCCTCTGGAAGAGCTCTGGTTGGTTACAGTTATTGGTATGTGTTCTGTACCTGTATGTATGTATGAAAGCGAACAAACAAGATCTGGGGAAGCAGGCGTGGTGCATTGTGGGATAAGGGGTAGCCCAGCCAATGAGAGACTTCGTTCTAGTGTATAGTGGCCGAGTCGAAGCCGACGGATCGGCTCCGAACCCATCAGTTATGAATGTAGGCGAGATGGATCCCATACATCCAAAGTTATGGTAAGTACATAACTAAAAGTTTTGCAAGAGAGGTCTCCAAGAAAACCAGTGTCCCCTCCTTGGAATCTTAATTTTGTATTCAAGAAGCTGGCATTAGCTCCATTTGAACCAGCTAACCTGACTGACCTGGGTTTGTTTCTTTTTTTTTTTTTTTTTTTTTTTTAACACCTTTATTGAATTTTCACAGACAAAGGCAAACAATACATTTATATATAAGAAAACAAAACATGTTAAGATGTTCACATTTATACAGTTATCATCAGTCCAGTATTGCATAAACTGGTAATTCCTTTCTTCCCTTAAACCCCAGTCCTCTAAAACATTAAAACATTATTCTGCATGTACTGTTCCCACATTTTACTCCTCCTCTTTTCCAAATATCCTACTTCAGTTCTTTTATGCCCATTACAGTATTCACTATTTCAAATACAGTTGGTTTATACTTTGATTTCCATTTTCAAGTAAATATTTTTTGGCAGCCACCAGAATTAAATTTAACAAGGCCTTACTATTGTCTAGGCAATTCAGATCCTGTATCCCAGCTCAAAAAATTGTCCCATTTTGTTACACACATTTGCTTATCCAATATTTCTGACAGAATACTCTGTAGGGAATTTTTAAAGTCTGCCAATTCATTACCCTCCTAAAACATATGTTCCCAGTTGCATGTTTCTTCCCCATCACACCTCCAACATTTGCTATCAACTTGAGGAAAAATTGTTTGGAAACTGCCTTGGGTATAAATACCTATGCAAACACTTCCAAGAAAAAATTCTGAATTTTAACTTTGTTGCATATTTGGGTGCCATACATATGTCCTCCCATTGTTTCCTTTTCAATTGCTTATCCAGTCCTCTCTTCCCAGTCTCTTCTAATCTCCTGTGATTCCTATAGTTATCATGGTATATTTATATGCCCTACTAATTATCCCTTTATTAACAGCAGCTTCTGTTCTAGATTCAACTAGAAATTCTACCAGATCAGGACTTTCAGTTAGAATTCCCCTATCCCTTTATTTGCCTATACTCTGATATTAATCCCTGATAGGGAAGGCGGTCTCTAGCCTGCAGTCCAGATGTCTTATACGTTCATAGGTTGATACTAGGCTATCTGCCCTAGGGCATTTACAAGCCCAGCCAGAATGTGTTTGGCTTTCGCCACCCTTCTTAGATTAGTTGACTGTACCTCTGTATAGTAGGTCACAGAAGATAGCCCATTTAAGGTTAGTTTACCGTGCCTGTGTCTAGCAGTGACACAGAAGAGATCCCAGGGGTAAATTTACGATCTCCCATCCAAACGTATAGGCTCCTAGATTGGCCTCTTCCCACTCTTGTTATCTTTCCCTCTCTAGTTATTTGCTCCCAATATTTGGCTTCCTTTGCCAGTTCTGTTTCTACTAAATATTGTTCTGTTTGTGTTATGTATATGAGCTGTAACTGTGTAACTTTAAAGTATCCATTCAGATCAGGTTATCCTAAACCACCTTGCCGTAGTGGAAGGATCATCTTAACGTATCCGACTTGACTCTTGCCCTCTTCCTTCCCAGATAAAATTCTTCAAATCTTTATTAATTACTGTCCACAACTTCTTTTCTGGTTGATAAAAATGTGCCTGTATACAAAACTAAAGGGACTAAAAACATTTTCACTGCCTGTGTCTTGTTATCCACAGCCATGTACAAGCACTTCCAGTTTCTCGGGTTTTGAATTATCTTCTGTTTATTCTCCTCCCACATATCCTTAGCTGCCATAACAGAAACCTTTTTATCCTGTACTCCTAAATACTTCATTTCATAGTGTTCCCATAAATATGGGCATTGCTGAACCAGTTTATGTGTGGGTATATAGTTTACAGCTATAGCTTTTGTTTTATCTTCATTAATTTTATATCCCAAAAAGAGTGGAAACTGTCTCAGAATGTTTTACAACACTGAGATGTCCTTTTCTGGTTTTATCAGGTACAAAATAATAATGTTTGTAAATAAAGCCAACTTTTCTTGATTACCATATCAGTTATATCCTTGACCTTTTGAGTCCCTTATTTTCTTTGCCAGTGATTCTAAGTATAACACAAATAACAAAGGGGAAGGAGGAGACATCTGCCTGGTTTCTCTTTTCAGACACAACTTATGAGAGGAACCCTCCCATTTTAAATTCTGTGTCTTACCCCTCATATATCCTCCTAATTACCATTATTATTGTATCAGGGAATGCAAATGCTTTCATTGCCGTATTCATAAAATCCAAGCTTACTCTTTCGAATGCTTTCTCTGCATCATGACCCACCAACAACAGTGGTATTTTCTTACAATCTGCTTTCCTCTGACAATTGCTCTGATACTAGCTTACTGAAATTAAGGTCTATGCAAGTTTGATATACTACACAGGTGATGTATTTTAACAAGTTTTTTTATTGGTTTTGCATTATTTAAGCATTTTTAACCATATTTAATATATGCAGCCTGATGCTATACCTTTAAGAAGGGGATTGACACTTGTTTAACAATGTAATTGAATTAAACAATGCTATACAAGGGAACTAATGGAAATGTGAATTTGACTCTGATGATGCTTAAATGCAAGTAGACGAAAGCGCTGAGTCTCTTGTTTTTTTATTTAATAAAGTGAACTTCCGTGGATGTTTGGGCGTTGTGGTGACTTCTCTGTTTGGAACTTGTATTCTACTGTGTGTGTGCGTGTCTTTCAGCTTTTCCCGGTTAGGGGTCGCCACAGCGGAACTCCGGTCTGCTAATGATTGGTAGTTGATTTTTATGTGCCGAGTTACCAGCCCTGACGCACAACCTTCAACGAAGGTATGCTCATTCACGCATGTCTCCACGCAGAAGACACTCTAGCTGAGAATCGAACCGGACAGCGTCTTACTGTGAGGCGACAACGCTACCGCAGCACCACCACCGCGGGTGGAACTTGTATTCTACTGATGATGTCAAATATTTGCCTCCCTTCCGCAAAACCATATCTATAAATTTTGGCAACACCTTTCCCATTATTTAGGCTTTACAGACATAAACAGTGCATAATTAGGATTTAGAATTGAAATGGGGCCTATATGATGCTGGGTCTGATGGGTTACCACAGCTTTCTTCCAGGATTTTGGTGCTTGCCCTCATTTTTAAAATACTGTTTAAAAAAAAAAAAAAAAAAAAAAAAAAAAACAATTGCCAGACTTCTACAGGAATACTATCTATCCCTGGAGTCTTTCTGCAGGTTGATTATACATCACCGTTTTTCCTCATGTCTTCCTACCTTAACTGTTAATTGTTGAGCCTCATCTACCACTAAGCTTGGTATAGCTAAGTCTTCCATGAATATTTCCATTTGTGCTTTTTCTTGATTTCCACATTCCTCTGCTTTATACACATTTTCATAACATTTCCAAAATATTTCTTGCTATCTCTACAGGATCTTTGGTTATTTTTTGTTGTTACAGGCTGTTTGTCAGCAATCCTTTCTACTTTCTGTTGCCTGAGTCGTGCTAAACATTTTTGTGCTCTGGAGCTATTATTAAAAAGTTGTTTAACCGTAATCTTTCTAAACTCATGCATCTTTTCCAGATACTAACTTATTTTCTGTTTTGCACTCTGCATTTGCACTTTTTTTGTTCAGTGAGATCCCCATATACTGAATATTTTAGCCTTTGTTAGTTCCTATAAGTAATTATTGTTACTTCTTAACCAACTCTCATTTCTACTTTATTTTTAAACTCCAGTTTTGTTTTATCCCACTAATTATAACTTCTGAAAAAAATTCTGTCTTCTGTTGTAACTCTTGAATAATTTCCTCTACCCATTTCTTAAATTCTTCTCTTTTTAACAGGTAGGTGGGGAAGCACAAGTGTCTCATTTTTACTTTATTACCCTGCATTATCTTAGATATTATTGGTGCATGAACTGAAGTAGTTACTTGATGTGCGTCAAAGTTCTCAATTAAATACAGGTGTTCTTGTGAAATATAATTTCTGTCTAGTCTAGCTCAGTTATTGCTCCTTGGGGAATAATATGTAAATTCTGTCAGAGTTCCTAATACTGAATTCGTGTCTTCCATACCAAATATTTTCATAAATTTCTTCAGAAGTCTACTCTTATTGTATGCTCTCTTCTAGGTACCCAGATACGTCCTTATTGTTGCAAATCAACTTCCAGTCCACACATATGACCCTCTGAGCTTCATCCAACACTTAAGCTGCTGGTTAGATTGTACCTTCAAGGCGCACTTCACTGGTGACCTTCCCTTGTTGTACCACCCTATTTTCAGGAGCCCTTGTTCTGCACTCCCTAGTGATCTTGTACTCCTGAGAGTTTTAACTTTTCACTACCCGTTACCTTAAAAAATAAGTACAAATCTGTCCCAGCACTTGAGGTTGAAGCAACTGCAGCATTTCATTGTGCTTAGGATTACTTCATTAGTAATGTCCCTATGAGTGAAACAGTTTAATTTTACTAGAACTTTCCATGTTATGCTGATAAATCTTAAAGATCTGTAAAATGAAAGCACATAATGGTCAATTTACACAGTCTTAGCCGTAAGAGTATATGTTTGAAAATAAACTCTGTGAAAATAGCATAACTGAATCCAAGTAGTCCAGCAGTTTAAAACCATTTTATCAAAGCAAAATTAACTGAAAATGGTACAAACATAACAATATACAGCATTTCTTGCTGAAGCTAAACTAGTGGTAATATACATTATGTATGATTGTGTGTGTGTAGTAGCATGTATCAAATTATCAAACCAAAAGCTTATCACTTCATCACCAGCCAAAAAATACCAATTGCATATCCAACCATTATTCACACAGCACGTTCTTTTGACAGCCATTCATACTGAAACTACTGAAGCCATACACACATTACACTGCACACACTCAGTAACCCATAACATTGCACACGATTGCCCAAACATTTACACAAACACGCGCACAGCATTTGTTTTGCATGGAGAGAAACCCTCCCATGTTGAGTGGGGGAAGAGTCATAGCTTCCACCCCTATCTTTTATACATGCATACATATGCATATGTATGTACACATATACACGCATATGTATATCCATTTATATGTATAGATATATATATATACACACACACACACACACACACACACACACACACACACACACACACACACACACTCTCTCTCTCTCTCTCTCTCTCTCTCTCTGCAGTTCCACACCCACAAGGTAAATGGTATGTGCCCTTGCACAGCAACACCGTTATCGCACCAAAACCATTTCCATTCCTACAGATTATCTCTGCACACAGACACACTCATACTTACACCTGTTAAACCACTGTACTGTCATTCATACATACCCAACATCACATATTTACTTTATACCCTCGCCTACTACATGCAGTCAGTTCACACTCTGTACTTTTCACACATACTTTGTATCACTTCAACCACACAATACATTTGATGACCTGAAAACTTGACCATGTCGGTGGCAACCATATCCCTAACAGTAAGCAAAAACCAAAACTTCCATACTAACCCTATCTGTAACCGGGCAATGCTTACAGTACACAGTGGATTACTGCTAAGATTTGTGTAATTGCAAAATTTTCATCATAATATTCACTGCTGCAATTCTGAATTTCGGGATTCCTGCCTGCAGGTAGTCTGGCCAGACAGACTTTCTGAGCTCTAACTTCTCTCTAGGACCTTGTTAGGACATCAGTGGTATAAGAGATGAGTCAGCTGACTATCTTCAGATATTTCTTGCTGCACAGTACCACGAGCTGCATGTTTGAGTCTGTTGTCAGTCTTTTGGTCAGCCTGCTTCCATAAGCCAAACGGGTACACCACAGGGAATTTTTCTTATCTTTTCCTGAAAGTAGCATATGAATTAGCTTGTATCTGAATCTGATACTAAAACCTTAGTGAAAGGTAATTGTTGCACAGCTTGTTAGAAGCAGGTTTCCAAACAAGGATTTTTATAATCTGTTTGTTTTGTCTCAGGCCAGGGCATGACCTGGATTCTTGTCCACACAGTTTTACTGTGAGGACAGTCCATAAAAGAAGACAATCTCTCTTGCAGTAAGAAAAAGAAACTGGTCTGGTTTCAAGCCACCATGGTGTCAACCAAGGCCTGTAGTAACCTCCCTCTAAAAAAGAAACATTCCAACAGTAGACATGGGAAGCAGCTTTGGGGAGATTGAGGATGTCCCAATAAATGAATCTGGTCTCCTTAGGTCTGATGATTCTGGATATGGAAAGGAGCTTTTGCAGCCCCTATCCTTGGAATCAGTTTTGGCTGGACTCTATGGTGCAGTCACTCTGCAGACCACTGCTTGGTGTCTGTATCTGTCCAGACCAGTAAATGTGCACACCAACTGATACAGAGAGCCTGTTGTCGGAGGCTCAGATTTTTATTACCAGGTTACCCGCAGTATGCAAGATATGTTTCTGGAGGCCAAATTGAGGTCTATCTCTTCTGCCTGTATCCTAAGGCCTCCAGGGTGGTTTTATCTGAAACCATGAGGCAGAAGACACTGACGGCCAAACCAGTCCCAGACAGTGTGCCTTGGCCATGAAGTGTCTCTGTTCCCTTTTCTTTCCTGGTGTCTACTGACTAACCTGATCAGGATTTCATGTTTCTGAAATCCAAACATCTGGCACTGGACTCACTGAGGTGTCTAGAGCCTCTCCTAAAACAAGGTTAAAAATCTCAAGTTCAGGATTCTGATTCCCATGACTCTGAAGCAAGTGAACTGACTTATGTGGGCCAGATCCCTTCTGCTACTGTTTACAAGTCCGACACTAAAGACACCTTATTGTCATCACTGCCAGAGGTTTCTCCTTTGGGGGCACGCGTCATAAAATGAAGTGGAGTTTCACCAGGAGGCTAAAGAATGCTCCGATGTCCAGCATAAATACAGTGCTTTCATGCATGAGCCTGGAACACTTGCTGCTGTTCTGGTCACTGATGTCTTGAAGGATGTGTTTGTAAATGCATCTGTGGAACCATACTCCCTCACTATGACCATAGGAGATCTAACCACTTTTGTAGGATTAAGGATTCCACAAATTCCTTTATAAGTGTTCTCTGACAATCTAGCCATGGTGTGCTTGGATTTCAGCCGTGAGTCATCCAGCGTGCCTCCTCCCACTGGCCCCTTAAGTCCCCCTGTCCTATACTGTAACCCTATTCCCAATGATAGAGAGAGAGTAGGATACTCACCGGATTTTGGAAAACAAAGTTTATTCTTCTGTTCTATCTTTCAAAAACTTAAACTGCCAGAAACATTTTTACCTTTCCTCAGTCCCTGATGGAAAAGAAGAGGGCCAGAACAGCAGGGATACGTGATTTCTCAACTTGGTTTGCTATCATTACAAAAAACGCAGTTGTAATCCCTTACGTGCATTATGCAGGGCAGCAGCTACAGGGTCTGTTATTTGGATGCATACCTGTTTGAGGACTCAGCCCCTTCTAGACAAGGTTAAGATGGAACTACATAATGTACCCTTAGACAGCGATCCTCTTCTTTGGAGCTCCTTGCTGAATGTGTTTTCAGGAGACTGTGGAATGGGGGCAAGACTTGGCAGTCTGTCAGATTTATTAGACCCTAGCTCCTAAATTCATTGCACATTCTGTATCCAAATCTTGCCCCATTCACCCTAAACCAAACAAACCAAGTCTGGTAAAATGGGAAAAGAGAATGGCAAGCAAACCCTGAGGAGGAGCCAGGGGACCCTCATGACCGTGACACATTGAGGGTTCAGCTGTGAGTCATCCAGCCTGCCCCCCCCCTGCCCTATACTTTGACCATCTTTTGTCAGTGCCAGAGAGGGAGAGTTGGAGGGCTCTTGAGTTTTTGTTAAAAAAAAAAAAAAAATAAAATAGAAAATCATTACCTAGGACCAGCATTCTTCACCAAGGTTGTAAGTTACAGCTCCTAAAATAATCAGAAATTCGAGGCAAGCTCACAGTTACATGGGATCAGTTAAAACTTATCTCTGCAATCTTGGAAGAAATTCAGTAGTCACGGAAGGGAGGATAAGGTTTTTACTTCATACTTTTTTTGGTTCCAAGAAAGGAAAACACAAGGAAGGTCATTTTGAATTGTTCCAAATTTCTAAATATTGACATTCCAAACCCATTAACCCGACTGCCACCTTTGGCCCCCTTGGTCAGTTTAGATCCAAGAGATACATACTTTCACATTCCCAGTGCCAAACAGAGACAATGTCTCGTGTTTGCAGTAAGAGTGAAGCATTTCCAGTTCACATCAAGAGGAGAAGGTTAACACCCACACTACACCTCAAGCAACACATAGCCCTTCTAAACCCACACCACCAACACCCACATATAGCAACACTAAATCCACATATGTAGAGGCCTTTAACTGTAACCTGCCCAAGCACCAAGGACCTCTGAAGCTGAAACGCAAACAAACACCAATCACAACCAAAGTGTCACATAGTTCACAACACCTGTGTGCCACCCAGCAACAGCCCCTAAGACAAGACAATGTACCTAACACTTTAGTCATCCTGCCTTCGCCCAAAATGATACCACAATATAAGGATAAAATAATTGACTTCAACAATTGGCTAAGCTTCTGGTGTCATTCAAAGGGGATCCAGTATCTGTCTGCCTGGGACGACATGATTGATAGACCACGATGCTTTGTCAGAGATGGTCTGCACCTGTCGCCCCTGGGATTCAGGTTACTGGCTAAGGCTCTTGCCACCCCTATAGTGCCTTTTTTAGGCAAAGTGCAAAGGACAAAACCAACACCATAACAGGTACAAGCATGCAAAATCTGAAGGTAATGCTACTCAATGCTAGAAGTCTAAACCTCAAAATGCACTCTCTCGAGGCACTCCTAAAAATGGAGAACATCGATATCTGTGCAGTAACTGAGACCTGGTTCAAAGCTCCAGAGAGCACCCCTCCAATACCAGGCTACAACTCTTACCACACTTTTCGGCCACCAAAGCAGGACTGAAACACTAAAGGTGGAGAAGTGTCAATATTCACCAAGGATATTCACACCACCAGGCTAGTTGCCCAACAAAATGCGTCTGAAATTCTCCAGGTGCAACTTAATACTAGGTAAGACTGCAGTCCAAATTGTAGCTTGCTACAGATTCCCCACCATACCCCAAGATTCTCACTACACCTTTCCAAACATACTGGAAAATATTAAGATAGAACCAAACACCCTAATACTGGGTGATTTTAACTACCCTGCCATTAACTGGGAAAACTACTCATGTACCAACACCTTTGCCTAATGGTTCTTGGAATTCCAATGCTCTGGATCAACTAATCCATAGTCCCACCAGGGGCTCCAATATCCTAGACCTGGTCATTACCAACATGGGAAATCGATGCTCCACACCTATGGTCACCCACTCGTTAGTCCGGTCTGACCATAAGCTAATCACCCTTAACATCCACATCCCACCCCCACCCCCCCAGTAAGGAAACCTCCATAAAAAACTTCTCCAAAGCCAACTTCATGCTACTCAAGTCAGAAGTGACAAACTTCATGACACCCATGCAGATGGGAGCTGAAAGTTCAACTGCTGAATCCTACACTAAGGCACTGTACGAGCACATCCACTCATGCATAAATCGTGCCATCCCAAATAGAACCAAGATGCTCTCATCCAAAAAAAAGAAGCCAATCTGGTGGTCCCTTGTCATAAACAAACTTTACAACAAAAGGAAGAAACTGTTGCAGAAAAGAGGAAAATCCCAGGATGCAACAAACTTCCTTACCAGCCTCAGTAAGAAACTGAGATCCCTCATAAAATCCTTCAAAGCTAGTTATGAAAATAAAATTGCCAAAGATTCCAAAGACAATCACAAGGCATTCTATAACTATGTCAAGAATCTAAATGGCAATGCTCAGATCTGCTCTGAGCTAAAACAGAATGGCATTAAATATACTGATCCCAAGGATATTGGCAATATCCTGGCAGATCGATTCAGTGCCAACTTCACCCCCCTCTCACCCCCTAAATGGCCCATCTCAATACCGGAAGATTGCCAAATTCTGGTAATAACGGCCACACAGGTAAAAAATGCACACTCCAAAGCTAAGAATACAGCATCCATGGGACCAGATGACAACCCAGGCTGTGTACTACATGAACTACAATATGAACTGGCACCTCACCTAAGTGTCATGTTTAATCATAGCCTCACCTCAGGTTTCGTGCCCACTGAGTGGCGCAGAGCTACAGTTATCCCACTCCACAAGGGGGGATCCAACTTGGATCCCGGAAACTACCATCCCATCAGTCTGACAAGCCTTATCTGCAAGGCCATGGAGCGTATTATCATGGAACTTATAAACAAAGACATTGGCAACCTTCAAACACTGGATCCCACCGGGTTTGGGTTTGTGAAGGGCCGATCTTGTTTCCTGAACCTGATTGACTTCTTCGAATCAGTCTCCAGAGCCATGGACAAGGGTAAGGTGGTCCACACAGCCTATCTAGACCTTGCCAAGGCCTTTGACACCATCCCCCACTCTGGAATCATAGATAAACTTACTAAGCTGGGCATTAATCCCTACGTTACCCAATGGGTTGCTAAATGGCTTACTGATGGAACCCACACTGTAAAAGTAGCCAACTCCAAATCCAGCTCCAGACAAGTGACAAGAGGAGTACCTCAGGGTTCAGTCCTGGGACCGCTCTTGTTTGGCATCTACTTCTCTGAAGTACAGGCCAACACTAAGGGACTCTGGATAACAAAGTTCGCAGATAACTGCAAACTGGGAGCCATTATTGAATCCCCAAATGATGTGGATAGTCTACAAAAGGGCCTTACAGAAACAGATGCTTGGTGCCAGAGCCATGGGTTTAAGCTCAATGCCAAGAAATGTATAGTTATCCCCTTTGGGGAAAAAACATGTATCCATGAATTACCATATAGGTGACAGTACACTAAACACTGAAAGTGTGATAAGAGACTTAGAGACACAGGTGGACAGTGGTCTCACCTTCGATAACCACATCGCCACAACAGTCAGAAAATCCTTCTATGTGGCACACCTCATCACTAAGGGCTTTTCATCCAGAAAAAAGGAGGTCATTGTCCCACTGTACTCATCCCTCATTAGACCCATTATAGAATACAACGCCCCTTTTGGTATGTACCTCTCAAGACATCTGCAACAACTGGAAAGGCCACAGAAATACCTCACTAAAAGAATCACAGGCCTAAAACAGATTCCCTACGCTGACCGCCTTAAACTCCAGCTATACTCTGTCGCATATCGTCTGCTCAGAAGCGATCTTTGCTTAACATACAAGGCAATGTCAAACCCAGAGCTGTTGGACATGCTACACTTAAAGAAATCCCAGTCCCTCAGAGCCACACGCTCCAGGGATCTAAACCTTGTCATCACAATGAACAAAACATGCTGGAGGGATAGTTTCCAGACCCAGAGACTCCCCAGACTCTGGAATAGATTGCCCATACATGTCAAGCAGAGTGCCTCTTTGGTCCTCTTCAGAAGGAACCTTGACAATTGGATGGGAGAAAGGAAATTCACCCGGGGATCACGTCAGTCGCCCTGCTAGACAGGGGTCCAGGGAAGTAAATAGTGTGGGAAGAAATAGCCAGGGAATTGTTATGGCTAGGCTTGTATAGGCCTTAGGGCTGATAGCCTAGTACCAGCCTATGAACCTTGCTTATCTCGCTTGTTTACTGCACCCAGAGTTTTCACCATATACCTGGCTTCAGTGATTGTAAGGCTAAATATGATTGTCCCCTGCAGTAAACAAAGATAACTAGCAGAATCCAGGCAGGAAATAGACAAGAATTTGGAATTCACCTTGAATTCCTTCAGGGATCTGCATCTCGGCATCAGTAAAAGCAAATTAAACCTAATCCCCCCCCCCAACAAAATCCTTGGGGGGCATGCTTTGACACAATCCATCTCGTAGTCTTCCTTCCAGAGGACAAAGAATTTCACCTAACTTTATAGTTACTGCTGTAAAATATATTGTAACAGCAAGGGAGTTCCTTATAGTACTGGGATACATGGCTTCCTACATTCTAATGATGTTCTTACCCCATCTGCATCCGAGGAAGCTTCAGTGATACCCAAGAAGCACTTGGTGTCAGCAAAACCGTTCCTTGGAGGCCACTGTTCCCTTTCTATCATACATCAGAAAGGAGATCTCAAGGAGGATATTGCAGTACCATCTCTGTTAGGGATTGTCTTTCAGAGTACTCCAGCCCACTGACCCTGTTCTTAGGGGACATTCTGCCAGAGAAGCTGCTACCTCATATGCCTTCTTTTCATTGTGCAGCCCTGGATGATATTTGTCTAGCAGTCATGTCGTCTAAAGGGAATACCTTTGCAAGACATTGTAAGCTGGAATGGAGTCTAGGTCTGGGTCTCCCCTTGATGGCCAACAGCAAGCAGGGTAGGTTATCATGAGAGAGCCTACCCAGAATAATTAGTTTGGGATTGTGTCCTGCTGTTAAGGTGGACAGACTTCTGTTTTCCCCCTTAAACACCTTTATTGAATTATCACTTGTGATACAGGCAAATTTACATTCCTATAAAAGTAATGAAACTATATTAAAATAGCAAACATTATGCTTCACATATATTGCTATATGTTATATAACCTAAGCAATATTACATAAATTATTAAATTCCTGTCTTTCTTTTAAACAAGAAACATTAGTAAACCATAACTTACTACATAGGCAATCATACATTTATATAAATGAAAGCAAAACACACAGCACAATCATGGTTTCAAGCATTTTACATCACAAACCATGCTGACACATTCCCAGTTGCAAACATTATACATCACTTGTAATCTACCCAATCATATTCAGTCAAACCTTACATAGCTCATTTAAGTCCTGCCACCTTTTAAACCTCATTTCCTCCCTTGTCTGTATTGTTCCCACAATTCCCATTTTTTTCCTTTGTAGTTTGCTCCTACCCTTTACTAAAGATCTCAATTCCCAGTTTTATCTCTGTTATTGTATTCACTACTTCCAGTATAGTTGGCTTAGATTTTTATTTCCATTTTGTAGCAATTGCTTTTTGGCAGCCACCATTATTAGATACAGCAAGGCCTTACCATGTCTAGGTAGACAGACTTTCTTATACCATATGTGAAAGTTGTGTTCTTAGCCTAATAGGATCGTAGCTCTGGATGAGTAGGTTTGCTGTTTACAACAGGATCATCCTCCTTCCTCATTAGCTTGCTTGGCCTAGAGGCTTATGTTTGTTTTTGCTGCTGTATACAACATGCAGAAATTTAGAGAGGAACATACCAGCATTCTGGGTAAAGGATAAGGATGTAGTAGACTGCAAACGTTTCATGTGCGTATCTGTCCTAACGTCAGCTGGCATTAGTCCTGATGCTGATGAAGTAGGGCCTTCTCATCCAAATCAGTCCTTATGGCAAGTATGTGGCTTTTATTTATTTAACTTAGATTTTACAGCCATGTGCTTTTTGATTTCTTTTTTGAATTCTGCATTGCATTTCTTCATTGTTCATGTGTCTTGGTATCTGAAGTACTACTTCAGTTCACATCAGAGAAGAAAGCTGTACTAACGCTGCCATTCCAACTAAAATGGTTAAAAAAATTCCCTGTTGCATGAAGTGCAGAAGATTACATTGTAGTGGTAATATGGCAAAGAAACGCATAAACAATGGTAATGTTACTGTTACTGAGCATATGATTTGTGTGGAATGAGGGAGTGAGAAACTGATGAAAGGCTTCTTCAGATACTGAAAAGGGATGGATTAGTTATATGGTGCAAACATTATTAAGTGAAACTCTAAAATGAGATTTGCAGGCATAATGTAGGGCAGCTGTTTTAAGAGTGTATGTTGTGAAGCACCTTTTTATTCTGTGGTAGTTATCTCTTAGATTGTGGTATAAAAGTGGTTTAATTTAGACAATGTTGTTGGTCATCTTCAAGAGAAATTTGAGTGTGCATAAAAAGGGCAGTAGTGAGTGAAGTATCCAGATTGTGGATCTTGTAGTCTGAAAAGGTTATGTTGACACATTTTTCACTCTGTCAGTATATATGCATGAAGGGATGGAATGGATAGGAAGTATACTTGATGGTGATGCATTAACCTGTGAATCTTGCTGTCTGAATAGGCGCATTGGCACATTTTCCTTCCACCATATCCTATACATGTTTTGTGTAGGTTTGTAATTTTCCTATGTTGGATTTGCCATCTTACTTTATAGGCAAAAAGAGTTGACATCAGTAACCATTTAAAGTATTGTGAATTTTGGAGCCCTGCAGGGGCGGCTCGTGCTATTGGACTGCAGCCCCCCCCAGCTGAAAATGAAAAAGAAAAAAAAAGAAAATAAATGAAAAATAAAAAGACTCCCGGAACAGTCTCCCACGCATGTATACCAGCATTCCTAGAACTACATGCATGCATTCAGAATCCGGACTGAGTTAAGAGCAGTCCGGATTAGACAGAAGGCAGCAGACTACAGAAATGCCCAGAAGACTGTGCGTTTAGACCCGCACAGACAGGAAGGAGACTGGATTGCAACGTATGCAGGCTGGATATCCAGCCTGCTCTCGTGGGAATGTTTTCCGTTTTCATCACAGGAATTATGAATGAGCTTGGACTTGCAAAGCAGGGGCCCTTCAATGGAGCTGGCTGGGACTTATTTCTTCAATGGAGATAGCCCTCAGGTAAGGTGTGTGTTGTGTGTGTATGTAAACCTCTTGCCTGTGAAAATGCTTTTTTACCCTAATAAAGTTATTTTAGCATTTGAATCCTTCAGCTTTCTCGCAAAAGGACTTGTGGTTCTACTCTTTACTAAACCTTGCTGACTATTTCTCATTTTGCACCATGGGGTTTTGGCAACTTCTAAGCAGAAATTACTGTCTTTCATTGTTTTCCATTGCAATGTATCAGACCTTAGACAGAACTGGATAGGATGTGAAGCACTGGCCAGGATAATGGACAGATATTTGTATTAAAAACTGTAAGATTAGTAAGATATAGTCATGGTAAAGAAATAGCACAGTTCATTTCATCTTTTAATATCAGGACTTCAGGTTATAATTTCCAAATGTTTTCTTTTTTAAAATTATACTTTCATTATTTGTAGAAATGCAGGCTTTTATAGTGCTGGTAGTCAGTCGCAGTCTATGCTTAGGATCATTCCCAGCCACTCTGCATCTAGGATTCATGATGCTGGACACTGTCCAAGCTACAGGAAGTCCTGTTCCATGTTTAGTGCAAGTTAGGTGCTTGGGAGGCAAGGAACCAGTTAGTTAAGCTTTAGTTAACTCCTGATGTCATTCGCAGTGTCTGAAGTTGGTGGTAGTTCTTTAACCCTGGCACAAACATTAGACTGAGTTAGAAGCTGATGTGATGAAATTAAAACATTATAGTTTCCTTTGTTGGTTTGCTACCTTTCATTTTGCAAAGGTATGGTATTACAAAATTATTTATTGTATGTCAGTCTCATCTGCGACTTCATATTTCTTTACCCACTTTCTTCTCTACTAGCTAAATCTCATTTCAGCATTTCCTACATTCTTTTATAAATATATCTAAAATATCACTTATACTTATCCTTTGCTATTCTTGCAAGTTGAGTCTTTAAGTCTGTTATGATCTGTGAGATGATCATATTTGTTTTTTTCTTCCCAGACATTTAATTTAGTTTCTTGTACCAGACCCTACACCTCATTTCCCAGTAGCCTCCTTATACTATTCATTTATCATATTGTCTACTTCATCTTATTGCATTTCTTATAAAGGTGCTCATTTCCACTGCACTCCTCTATTGTAATACACCACCAGTTTTTTAATGGTGTCAGTGTTTCTGTAAACATTTGAAATGTCTGGACCTGCTTGCGACAGTCCTGAAGCATGGACTCTGAATGGCTGAAATCTAACTTGTATATACCAAGTTTGAGATGCCATTGCTTGGAATATTACATTTTCTCTGAAATGATTCCAAAGTTGATTTTATATATATATATATATATATCTAGCGCCCCCCCCCCTACCCCACAAAAAGAGTTTTTAAGGAGAAGACAGATTTTCAAGATTTTTTTCTTCTTCAAGTTTTGCCGCAGTGGTGCAGTGGTAGCGTTGTTGCCTCACAGCAAGAGGTTCTCCTGTTAAATTATCGGCGGGAGAGCCTTCTGTATGAAGTCTGCATGTCCTCCCCGAGGTCGAGTGGCATTCGAAAGACATGCGTAGAATGGGCATGTCTTCGTTGAAGGTTGGGCGTCGAGCTGGCACCTCGGCACCCATAAAAATCTACTGCCAATCATTAGCAGACCGGAGTTCCACTCTGGCTACCCCTAACTGGGAAAAGCCGAAAGAAGAACATTCTTCTTCAGGTTCTTGTATTTTTTTTTTTTTTTTTTTTTTTACTTTTCAGAACTGGATATTTTGAATGTCATCATTTCAATAGGGAGCAGTTAGTTTCTCTGTCTAGGTCCTTCAACATACATTCTTCTTTTTAATTGTTTATTATTTGTTTACCGGGAAAGTCCAGCGTGGAAGGAAGCCAATTTTCAGTGGTGACCCGGGGAGAAACACTCCAGATGCATGTCTTTGTAACATGGGAGGAAACCCACATGAATGCAGGAAATATACCTGGTGGCTAGAGAGACTCAGGCAACAGTAATGTTTAGAGAATAACTCAGGCTCAAACTCTGTACCTTGGTTGCAGGTAGCAAGAGCCTGAATTCCCAACCCACCATCACTTGTGAAAACTGCTCAAATTTTTGCCTCATATTTTTGTTCTGATCTGTTCCTCATAAAATTTGTGGTTTTCTGGATTTAATTCACTAAATAATGATAGGCATTTGAATTTCAGACGTCATATTCTTCAGAAAGTACATGGTAACACAAAACCTTTTACTCTAGCAATTTTCTGCATTTACAAGATAAATATTTGAAATTTGTCCCTATTTTTGGGGCTGTATTCCCCCATTATTGGCTTTGTTTGGGGGCTGTATTCCCCCATTATTGGCTTTGTCCAGGTGTTTTGTGCTAAGAGGTTGAGAGCTATGGTGAGAACTGAATTCAGTAAATGATAGCCTATTGCATTATTACTAGCTTATCATTTTTTTAATGTAACATAGGCAATTTATTCTTCAAGGGCAACAGGCACTTTATTTGTAGATGAAACAATGAAATGTAACGTTGTTTGCTACCAGCAACCTCTTCATTAGTTACAGATCTCTCTAATGTGGAATTGTTTAGATTACTTTTACTTCTGCAGAGATTGTGCATATTTACTGATACTGGCGAACTGTAGACGTTTGAGTAGACTTTTATGATGGAAATGTTCTGAACTGGGCAGTTTTGTCATTATTGGTGCATGCATTTTTGTTTCATTGTTTACTGGGAAAAATATTCAAAACAATAAATTTAAAACACCCTCTAACAACTGTACTGTATTATACAATGAATATAATTTAATACAAACAGGAAGGTGTATCAAAGAACACATGTATGTTTCCTGTGCAAGGGGCCTATGATTTGAAAACGGCCCAAAGTTGATCTTTATCTGCCACTGGCCAGATGTATTTTTTTAATGTGGGTTTCAATACTGTTTCAATGAATGGTGAGTTTCAAGGGCAGAGAAGTTTTATTTTCATTGTGAGACTGCATTACTTTGTTTATCAGAAGTCTGTTAGTGTTTGTGCTATAAAATGTAAAGTAAAACTTTTAAATGAAATCCAAATCAAAGCAGTATGCACATTACAGTGTTTTATGGCAAATGGGGCAAAATAGCCAAATAATGGGACTTTGGAATGGCTGCGGG
The DNA here is from genome assembly GCF_019279795.1 of Protopterus annectens. NCBI lineage: Eukaryota > Metazoa > Chordata > Ceratodontiformes > Protopteridae > Protopterus > Protopterus annectens. Next base: position 875,848,279 of record NC_056739.1, on the reverse strand, counting down.
GGGGGGGGTGGCCCCATTTCACCAAACTCAGACAGCCCTGGCTGAACTATACCCCTCAACTGTCCATTTATTTGCAGAATGAATAGATTTTGGTTCTTAGTTTTGGTTTGTTCCTCATAAAATTTGTGGTTTTCTGGCAAATCATTTAGGAATGACGTCACTAAATAATGACAGACATTGAGTTTCAGACTTCATACCCTTCCGAAAAATGCATGCTAAAGCAAGACCTGTTATTCTGTCAACTGTCCGTTAATACAAGAGCAATTTTTAGTACTGTTTGTATGTTCTCCAATATATTTGGCCTTGTCCAGATTTCCTGCATTAAGAGGTTGAGAGGGGATGTATATTAGAACATCGAAATTTCATTATTTCGAATGTTCTAACATCGACCCCTATTCAGCGAACGCTGACAACATCGAACATTCAGAACAGCAAATTTTTTTCTAGGGAAAAAATTTGCTGTTCCAAAACACATACACACAACACAAGCACACAAAACAAACAGCAATCCACACACATACACCCAAAATCTTGCAACTAACCCTACACTAAACTGTACAAACACCACTAACTATCCACTTACCTTAACCCAAACCCTAACCCTAAGGTCAGTCACTATCGCACACTAACCTCACCTGCGCACTAACCCGACTTAATCCTCACGTCCACACAATCGCACACATACCGCCCTCGCACCCTAACTCACCTAACCCATGCCCAATCGCACACTTACCTGAACCTGACCCGTAACTTTCCACCACAGCACTGAAAATAGCGAAACGACAGAAACGGACAACTGAATTCTTTCCCTGGGATAAAATTTGATTATCTGTCATTTCGCTAGTTTCAGTGTTCGCTGAATAGGGGTCGATGTTAGAACGTTCGAAATAATGAAATTTCAACGTGCTAATATAGACCCGTTGAGAGGTACGTGCAGATAAATTGCTTTATAGAATTGGGTATAACCAACCCTCTCAACTGTTCCCGATTTTGGCTCAAAGTGTTACGCTGCCCCTAATAATCCCTCTGCAAAATGACAAATTTAGAAGAAATCCTGGAGGGTTTACAATTAATAAGTAATTGTAATGATCAGAGTTGTAGATACTTTTAATTTCAGAAATGCATGTAGATTCTCTTATTTTGTTAGCTGCTCAAGTTAACAGTACTAATATTAAAAAAATGTCCCCCCTTTGACAGGTTACCAGCTGTATTATGTGGCTATTTTGTATTTTTGCATCACATTTTTGGTCCGTTTTTCATAAAATTGTGGTTTTCTGGCAAATTAGTGGCAAATCATTAAAGACTGAAGTTAGAAAATAATGACAGACATTGGAGTTTCAGATTTCATACCCTTCAGAAAATTCATACTAATGCAAGACCTACTATTCTTTTCTCTTTCTAGGTTTATAAGAGCAATATTTAAAATTGTCCTTATTTCTGGGCCTTTGTCCCATTCTATTTACGTTTTTGTCCAGATTTCTAGCTCTGAGGTTGAGAGGTATGACAAATGTGTCAGGGCCATCCCCGTCAGCCAGAGACATTCCAAATTGTGACATACTTGTACCCCACTCCCCCATGTAGTGACTCCCATCCAAGGTAGGCACAAGTAATACAGTGGCTTTTCATCTGTCCTTGATTTTGCAGATTGTTCTGGTTTTCCGTCATTTTTATACTGTTGATTTATGCTTCTTATTCAGAAAATGCATGTTGTTGCAGTACCTGTTGGTCTGTGTTTAAGTAGCAATGCTTTAATGACCATCAGGTAAGCTTGTCTGAGATTGTGAGATGCAAGTAAGTTTGATAAGCATACTGTTAAAGAATTACTAACATTGAAAGCCTTATTGTTGTTGCCGTGTTGAGAATATTTACATAACTAGACAGCGTATAAGCCTTGGGTATTGAAATGCATATAACAGTATTTGTAATAAAGGACAGGATTACAGTATTTTCAGAACCTCATTACATTTGTTGGAGACTTGCAGTCATCTTTGCAGGCTTTACCTGTAAACTAAACAGAATGCCAATCTATCGTGTGTGGTCCATAACCTGTGCAGTAATTCTTTAAGCAATTTATCTTGAGCTTGTTTCTTGTTTGCTGTTCATTTTTTTAATTTTGATCATGTTTTCCCCGTGAAACAAGTAGATAGTTGCTGTCAGGCAGCTGGTCTTTTTTGGATAAGAAACATTTTTACAAGTGGAGGTATCACAGAGATTGCTACTTTCAGCATGTTACTTGGTACTTTTATAAAGCTAAATATAAATTATAATTAGAACTGCAGTGCAAGGAAAAGTGGTTTGAGTTGAGTGCTGCTTGGTTTTTATACTTGATTTTGACTGGCATTCCAGTAATGTATTTAAAAAGTAATTTATTTTTTCATGCCTCACAACCTTTTTGTTTTCATCTAGATATTAAGTAAGTTGTCATGTAGCCAATGCATTGAAATATTTTTTTTTTCTACACTTCATTTTGTCTTGATTGGACTCTCATAATGATGGTTTGGCACCCAGGGCAGAGGGCAGCGTATTTAATTAAAGTTCCAGTTTTTGTGGTTTTTAGCATAGCCCCACCCCTTTCTAGTTGGCCACAACCCTTCTCATTGGCCCCACCCATTCAGCTATCTCCTGCAGCCACCCTTTGATTTTACGTCACCAGCCGCCACTGGAACACTACAATGTGGAGACCAAATAGCCAAAAATCTGGACTTGCCCCCATCAAACAACTTTGAAAGAGCAATATTTTATATTTGCTCTTCTACTGCATTTTTAGTCTTTTTTTTTTTTTTTTGGTTTGTTGGGACTTGGCATTTTGATTTCCAACATTTCACTAAGGCGCCACTGTCATTCGTCATACTGTTTCATTTCAACTCCCTGTTCATCAACTTGCATTCCACACACATGTAAACACTGTATCTTTCATTTTTTCCTGCTAGTACAAAGCTACATTAAAGTTTTGATGGCACAAAAGGAAGAGTGGAAGTATCTGAATGTAAGCTACATGGTTCACAGTATTAGCTTTTAAAGCATAAATAATGCATGTATTTCTCGAGTTTGTTTCAGAGGATTTCCTTTGTGTGATTAGTGCCATTTTCCAGTTGTGAAATGAAAGGTAGATTATGAAATAAGACCTTGTGTATGGGAAGACATTTAGGTCCCAGGGCTATAAAAGAATAACTTTATATGTTAAGCGTTTTGAAATGTTTTAGTTAATGTGGTTCATTACCATGTAATGCAGAATATAAGCCATATCACTAGAAGCAGATAGTGACTGTAAGGTATGACTCAAATGAAAACTGTAACAATTTCTTCTATTTCAGATATGCTGGAAATTAATGAAGGCATTTCAACACTGTCTGCCGATACTGTTTGGGGAGCTCTTAGAGGTAAGTATCCTTAAAATAGGAGCAAAAATGCTGTTTCGTTTGACTTTTCTCTCTCAGTCATGCTATTAACAACTGCATGGGATAGATGCTGTCTAACAATTACTGACTACAAATCTCAATATGTTTAATACATTCAGTATCCTGAGATGTCAATCTTTATAGTTGAGCTAACTGTTCCTTAATATTATTTTTTCCTCCTTTAAGATGGATTATTACCATACTTCTCAACCGTACTGAATTCCTCAGTATTTACCAGTTTTGAGAGGAAATAATGGGGTGCCACAAATTCCTGAGTGGCTCCTTTAATTCCCAATTTTTTTATTATTTTATATATGTGTATATATATATATATATATATATATATATATATATATATATATATATATATATATATATATATACACAACTTTAAATTTATGGCTGACCTCACCACGCATCACCAGCCTACAGGGGCATGCGTGATGACATCAGTTTCATGTGACAGACTGCCTGTTGGACTCTCTCTCTGTCAGATATTTGAAATGTTTTGGAGGGAAGTATGGAATATCGCAGCATGGCATCAAGTGGAGCAGAGTTTCAGTGTGCACAATTTAAGTTCTGCTTCTGTAGAGTCTGCCCATTCAGGATGAGAAAAGCCTCCAGGTACGAAAAAAGAATGCAAAAACAAAATGCAGTTTATTTGTAGGCATGTGTGTGCATAGCTGGGGGGCAGCTGGCATCCTATTCTTCTGTCCGTCCACACAATTGTTTTACTGTATTCAATTCTACGTAAGTCCGCAAGTCAATCCATATTTTCTAAGGAAGTCCAGATTGCTTCTTTACTAAGTAAGTCTGGATTGCTGCTCTGCATTTGTAAGGGTTGCTAATTTTAAAACAAACGTTTTTTGCTGTATTCAGCTCTAAGTAGGATTGTTGGCAGTGTGTCTGTGTGCTGTATTCAATTCTGATGTGCTGTATTCAATTCTAAATAAGTCCGGATTGCTGTCTGTGCATCTGTGTACTATATTAAATTGTAATGTGCTATACTTATTTTTTAAGCAAGTCCAGATTGCTGCAGTTTGTAAGGGTTGATAATTTTAAACCAACTATAAGAGGGTTACTGTGTGCTGTATTCAATTCTGACTAAGTACGGATTGCATGTAGTAATGGTTACTAATTTTAAACTGACCGTTTTTTGTTGCATTCAACTCTAAGTAGGATTGCTGACTGTGCATCTGTGCGCTGTATTCAGTTCTAATGTGCTGCACTTATTTTCTAAGCAAGTCCGGATTGCTGCCTTTACATGGGTTGCTAATTTTAAACCAACCGTAAGAGGGGTCTGTGTGTCTGTATAAAATGGCCCATTTAAGTATACCTGGTGGTTAGTGTTACTCAGGCTCAAACCCTGTACCTTCGGTACAAGAAGCAAGAGGCTGAATTCTCTATCCATACCACTTGAGAGCTATGGGCTGAACTAATTGAATCACATTTTCACAGAGTGCCTGGTTTACTTTTGGTCTGTTCCTCTTAAAATTTGTGGTTTTCTGGCAAATCAATGAGAAATGAATTAACTAATGATAGCCATTTAAGTTTCAGTCTTCCTGTCTTTCAGGAAATACACGGAAACATAAAACATTTTATTCTAGTAACTTTTAAAGATTGCACAAGCAGTGTTTAAAATGTGACCCTGGTTTTTGGGACTTTGTCCCCTCCCCCAATAAATTTTGGATTTTTCCAGATGTCTTGTGTTGCAAAGTTGAGATGTAGTTGAGTGTCAAGTGGATTTTACAAGGAGCTGAGAGCTTCAGAGGAAGAGAAGTTTAGTACTACTTATGCCAAGTCTGATTGCATTGTTAGTAGCACAACCGGTAGTATACTTGCTTTTGATGCAGAAGGCTGTGGGTTCTACTCCCACAGTATGTAAATGGATTGCTGATACTGTACTGTGTTGCACTTTTAAAGGGGGTGGATGCTGCAGTCCTGAGAATGTCCTCCTTTGGAGAAGGTACTTCGTAACTATGAACCTGTTATCAGTTTGCCATCCATTCCCTATTGCAATATTACTAGCTTATGTTTTAATGTAACATAGGCAATTTATTCTTCAAGGGTAACAGGCACTTTATTTGTAGATGATTGATTGTGTCTTTCAGCTTTTCCCGGTTAGGGGTCGCCACAGCGGAACTCCGGTCCGCTAATGATTGGCAGTTGATTTTTACGTGCTGAGTTGCCAGCCCTAACGCACAACATTCAACGAAGGTACGCCCATTCATGCATGTTTCCACAGAAGACGCTCTAACTGAGAATCGAACGGGACAGCGTCTTGCTGTGAGGTGACAACGCTACCGCAGCACCACCACCGCGTGTTTGGCACTTTATTTGTAGATGAAACAATGAAATATAAAGTTCCATGAGGAGTTGTCTAAAGCATAGACCAAAAACATGTACATAGCCAAAACAATCTTTTTTTTTTTTTCTGAGGAGGTAAAAGCCAGTGAACTTTCATAATCCAGCTATGCAATTAAGATCATGTAGCCCAGCTAAAATGAATAAATAAATAATTTCCTTAGTTATACGGCCTTATACCCATTTGCTACACCCAAAATTTCTGACTCTAGTACTCCGTACAGGACTTTTTTAAAGTTTGCCAAATCATTACACTCCCAAACCATGCTTCCAGTTATCTCTCTCTTCCTCATCACACCAATAACATTTGCCGTCTACATTAACATTGCCTTTTGATTTAAAAAAAATGTTCTTACCAGGAACCAGAATAAGCCTTCTTCATGCATTTACTTTCAGCCCTGGCAAATTTTTTTGTCTGCCTCTGTACAGTGTTGTGAATGTGGTCATCCAGTGTAGAAAACAAAGTAATATTTGGATCTACAAGACAAGAACAAAACCTCCTCTGTAATGCCCTTATTTAAACTTATGATGTTATTGTTAAAGTTTTCTGTTAAATGTGAACTGTGTTTAATAATCTCAGTCAATTCTAAACCAGTGTGGTCAAAGAATTCAACATTTTATTGTGTAATGGAGAATCGGGGGGGAGGCTGTAGTTCTATGAGGGTACTTCACATTTGACTTTGATTGTGCGCATTTTGAATCTTTAAGCATTCTCTTCAACAAGTATTGTCCAGTTGTAAGGACTTGGACTTGAGTAAGTTTTTCCTCTAATATCTATAGTCAGGTAGATTGCATGCAACACCAACATCCTAGGGTTTGTTGTCAGTACCAAAAACTGAAGTTTAGAGAGGTACTTTAACATGTCAATGTTCGTAGTAGAAGATTTGTCAGTTGATTTAACAGTTGTTATCAGACCTACCAGTATTGACTGACTAATAATCCCTGACGGTTCTTGTACAAAGAGATTGAGATTACCAACTGTATCATTGTTGTGGTAATCAGAATTCCTTTCATTCTGTAAATTACAAATAGAATTGCTCATTGAATATAATTCCCGGAACTGCATGCCCTGAGGCAGCAAACATAAACTGATATTTCTGTCTATATGACAGAGGTAGTGGTCCTCTCCAATCAATTATTGCAATATTAAATCTACATTTGATTGGTTTGGTTTATCATGTAATGAGGGAACTTTTTGTGTTTAAATTGCGGGCGTTTACTGCTTGCATGTATACTGATGAAGAAAAGTCGTACATTGATGAAAGCACTAAAATCATAGGTTCCTGGTATGTTTGTGTCTTTTGGCTTTTCCCGGTTAGGGGTCGCCACAGTGGAACTCCGGTTCGCTAATGTATACCTCCTGGTAATCTGTTTTTTTTTTTTTTTCTAAATACAAAACCAAGTGATGAACGAATGAGCCAACATTCATTTTAACACACTGCTGTAAATTACTGAGAGAATATTCTGCAAAATCTTACATCTCTGTGTCATTATAATTTGCCTTTTAAATATATTGACTGCCTTTTTAATCCTCCAATGTCTTAGCTGTATCCCTGTAAATTTAAAGATAGTCCAGCACCTCTAAATGGTACACACTTGTGCCACTTACAGAAGTGGTGTCTGGAATGATTGAGCTTCAAGGTGACATATCTTTAGCCCATTTTTTCCCAGTTCAACAGTTTTTAGAAAAAAATATATGATATGGCAGTAGTACATGATCCTTTTTCTTAGTTTTATTTTTGTTTCAGCTCTGCTAATTAATTTGGAAATCTAAAAAACAGTTACAAGTTCTGAAATTCCTCCTTGGGCTTGTAGAGTGTTCAAACTTGACTGTCAACTAAAGCATTAAAGCTAGAAATTAAAGATGGCAGAAGAAACTGACAGTACTAAATCAGACCAACATTAAATATCTTGGATACTGTAGGTACAATCTACGTCTGGTTGGTCTCACTGAGCATTAGTATTTCTTCCAAGCATTCCATTACTTATTTTCATAAGATCTTGACTCTGTTAATAACTCAAAACGTAGGACTTTATTCAGCAGTCCATTAAGATTGACTTGGTATGTCAGCTGCCCCCCCCCCCACACCCCGTGTCAGCATGGTTATAATAGGGCAGCTGTTGTCAAACTACTGTTGATCTCTGATGGGAAATCTTATAATTCAGGAAGCAGTCTTGCAAAATTATGTTAAATCAGTCCTCTATCCAGATGTTTTATGACTTGTTCACAGAGATTGGTGTTAAATGTAATTCTTTCCCTGGTATAAGGCAAACTGTTTGGTGATAGGGAACATCATTTAAGTTATGTTGTGAGGAAACGCCGTAACTTAAAATGTTAGGGTTTATAGCTTTTTTTGTTAGTATGTATAAGAAGCTGAGAAGGAACTTAATAGTTTATGGACAAACTAGGTCATCTGAGCTTAGGAATGTTTGCCTTTAACTTAGTGTAGCTTGTTTTTATTTATCTCTCTCTTTTTTTTTTGATTTTTATGGTACATTACTGATAATCACTTTGAGTCTCAGTGTTGGGAAAGTCCCTTTCATCAATACTTGGTTCTGATAACATGATCTACATATGAATGTAAATGGCATTAATGATCAAATTGAGAGGAAGAGCTTTGTCAAAAATGTTCGGCACTTTGAAGCTGTTTGAGAAGGATGAGAATGAGTGGCCAGTGCCAGCTCACCCATCCAGCAGGATGGATGCACCCCTGTCTCACCACATGTGACACCTAGCAAGAGAGGGTAGCCCCCCCCCCCCAGAACAAATAAGATGGTCTTCTCCCTACCCTTATCTCCCATTGTGGAATGGAGGACTGAATGAGGCTCAGAGGCAGAAATGCGCTTGCCTGTCCCTGGAATGCATGACTCTCATTCCACTGGAGCAAAATGGACCAACTTAGTTAAGGTAGACAAGCCACCGTACAAGGTCCTTGGGGGGTGTAGGCAGCAAAAAAAATGTTCAGCATTTAAACAAAGCTCTTATGTTTAGAGGAAATATTTTGGCACCATATAATCCCAGTCTCTTTAATGGTTTTCTGTGGGCTGTTTTTTTAATAGGGAGATCCAGTTACATGTGGGTCGCACTGGGGGACCATGTGTAGGAAAGTACCAAGGATGGGAACATCAGAGAACTGGCAGTAGAGTATGCCTGAAGTCAATGGTTCCAATTAAATAAAGCAAGTAACCAAAAAAAATGTAATACTTTCTGTTTGAGTACTAAAGAGATATTTTAATATTCATCTGGATGCACTTATTTTGGCAAAATGCATATTTTCAAGATTGCATGTACCTTGCTTCTTTAAATTTCTCTCTTCCCTAAAATTGGTACACCTTCGTAGAGTCAAATTGTTCCTGGTTGCCTTCATTTAGATTAGAAAAGCAAAAAAAAAAAAAAATAGTAGAATTGACTGTTTCCTTTGTTATTTTTATATAACCATATGGATACAAGTCCAAGAATGATTTTAGAGCATTCTCCACTTGTGGCTGTTCTCCGATATTGCAAGTAATATTAAGCCCTTTAAAATACATAATTGTCATTCATCTAGTACAGGAACAAAGTACAACATAATATTGCTGCATAGTGGCAAAGCAATTTAAATCAGTAAGTTAGTTTCACAAAACAAAAGGGCTACATTTAAATTTTATAAAGCTTTTTTCCTGGCTTATTTGTCTTAAAAGGTGCTTTAAAGAAAATAAAGCCCATCTTCAGATTCTAGAAGAACATATCAGAAAATTATCTGAATTATTAATTGTCCATTATCAAAAATATGTACACACCAGGGCCATGTTATAGGCTAGATTTTAGCTTTTTGAACTTTGGCAACCTCATGTTTATTGTATGGACTCTCTTTTTCTGTTGAAGAAAATGTCCTGCTCTACTGGCTATGCAATGCAACACAAGTCATATCAATGTTCTAGAATATGGAGCTAATCTTTGTACGAGTTACTGACTTACTATTTTTTTCCAGAATTGGACTCACTTAAAAGATCATTCTGTTAATGCAGAACACACATGATTATAATCAGGTCTTCAGTCATAACCGTATTGTGTGTTCAAGATGTGAAAGCCAAAAAATTTGCCTCAAGATCAAAGCTCAAGAGATGAATCTTTGCATCCATGTTGAGAACACACAGATGGTAGTGACTGGGGACCCAATTTATAGTTCTTTGTAGTGCATGGAGCTTTATCTGCTGCATGTTCATTGATAACTAAAATGACAGTTCCAGTGGCTGATATGGTAGTAAGTACATTCTGCATTGCATTTGTACACTGTTTGGTCCCTTACTTAATTTTTCCCAGTTATTTAGATATCTTTTTTTTTCTCATCCTTCCCTTCTGCCTGCTAACCATTGAGCTCCTCAGCAGTTATACCTCTTCAGCTTTTTAGCTCACGGATTTTGGACAAAGCCAAAAATAAAGGTCTAAAATTGGGGACATTTTTAAATGTTACTGCAATTCACTTAATTGAACAATATTTTTTATATCATTATAATTGTGCATTTTCTGAACAATGAGAAGTAAGAAATTCTGTCTGGTATTTATGTAATCCTCATAGATTTACCAGAAAATCAAAAAGTTTGAGGGACAAGGCACAAATCAGAGACAAAATTGGAGACATTCCACAAAATTTTGGACAGTTGGGAGGTATATCAGTAGTATATGGGCCCATTTTTTTGTCAATGAGGAACTTTCTTCAGATCTATCAGGGTGAGTGCCTGAACAGGGGCTATCACATAAGGGCACTAGTCAGGGAGGAGGATGCTTTTGCCTTCCTAGCATTCGAGAACATTTTTCAGTCATGGCTGTAACCCTTCCCCTCATTGTGGGGTACACCTGCATCACCTCAGAGACTGCTAAATTCCCACCACGTCGTCATGTGCGCTGTCACATGTGAGCCATGAGCTACCATCACTGCCTTGGACAGCCACAGTACTGGCTCTTGCTTTCAGTACTTATGAGACGCTTGTCCCATGACTCCAGAGTAGTAGTCAGAGCTAGCTGGGAAACCACCTTCTTCCCAGGCAGGCACCACTCATCCTCCCTGCCAAAACAGTCACCTGAGCTGCTATTCAAACATGGGTCACCTGTGTTGTAACCAGGGCTTTCTCTGTCTATGCCACCAGACCGGTGGACCTGTGATCTTAATTTAGTGTGGCAAAAACTGATCATATAAAAGGTTTATCTGTAGTTTGTAACCAACAGGATTATATGCTGCAGGCATTAGAACCAACTTGACTGTTAACGTTTTAGACTGCCTTATACTCCGGTCTTTCCCATCACATATCATACTTCTCACTCACCATTTATTTACCATGCTAACTCCTTGGCCATGTAAGAAATTAGTTCTGGTTGCTTATTTGTAGAATATTGTTAGAATTTAGAATTTTGTTAGCGGGTTTCATCATAGCTCCTGCATTAGGAAGCATGACTGCAGTTATCCTTTATCTTTAAACTAGTTTGCCTGTGATTTCTTTACTTTTGCTGTCATTATTTTTTCTTGTTAGGCACTGTAGGATTTAGGCCTGATCCAGTCTCCAACCTGGTGATCTTGCTGAAGAAGTGTGCCTGCATTAAGGCAATACTGTCCACAAATAGACACATACTGAGTCTTATATGCCTAGGGGAAAGGCACAGTACATCCTCATTACTCCAGCTGCACAAATTTTAACCACTCAACTAGGTAAAGGAAATGTGAAAATGGTTGCAACATTTTTTGTCTAAAAAAGTTTTGTTGGACGAACTTATCAGGCCTGCCTGAGCAGTGGCAGTCTTAGTCTCCTGACACTGAAGCACCTCATTATGTTTTCTCCAACCTTTCTATAGCCATTGAGAAACTAAAGGTGATTTCTTCTCCAAAGGAGAGGCATTCCTCATCGACAGTAATGTCTCTAGTTATGGAGTCCAAAAAGGTTTAAAAAAAATAAAAAGTGCTGTTAGAGAAACTGGGGCCATGTAGACAGAGATGGTAAGCTTTTTTTCCACCACACTTTCATTATGGTTTCTTACTGACCTCACTCACATGACTTGTTTTCAGTGGTATTTGTTCAGTGAAATGCTTCATGTGAAGAAAAAGCTACCAGATGAGCCACTTAAAGGGAGATTCAATGTCCAGGTTTAAGTCTGCTGAAAAATGACTAATCTTTTGGTTTACATTTTATACAGTGTGGCAGAAGGTGAGACTATAGTGGCATGATCTATCATGGTACCCCCAGCTCAGACTGACTTTTAGAAGGGTACAATTGTGATGATCTCTTTGGGTTTCTCTAGTCACAGTTTTTCTGGTTTGTAGAGAGGTGCCTTAAGAATATGGATGAGTTGGGCAAGACCCATATGACTGTGGCAGTAAAATGCCATCCTCAACAGCATTGCTACAAAATAAAATGCTGAGGAGCCATTGTGGTGGTTGTTCAAGAGTGGCCCACAGTACAAAAAAAGAAACCTGAAGAATGCTGGAAATAGCCAATCCCAGTTAGATAAATTCAGAGAAAGTCTTCCTTCCAGTGAGTGGGCAGTCACCTCTTCCACTGGAGAGAATGTAGTAAGCAGCAGGGTGGACAGCAATGTTCTTCAAGGGTTCTCTGACTGCTTCTCTCTAGGGGCAGTCAAGGGCTGACTGCCATGATTGTTAAATATCCTAAAGAGCAGGTGGGTTATTGACATGAGTACAGAGAATATCATCACATTCATCATCTTTCCCTGCCCTCACATCGTTGTCTTTGCCAGCCATCCAACCTTTTCAAAAGCAATTGGCAGGCAAGGAGGTACTAAAACTCTTGCAAAAAGCTAACTTCTGGGAGGTTCAACAGATAAGAAAGGGCAAGAGTACCACTCCAGATTTTTTTCATTTTCTTTTTTTTTTTTGTTTTTATATATGCACCAAAAAGAAACAGAAGACTTTAGACCCGTGCTTGGTTTTAGTATTATATACATCAAATTCCCAAAGAAACCTTTTGCATTGCCGTGGTGCAAAATATTCTGCCTTTTCTGTTGCAAGGAGATGGGTCTTTGGACCTCTTAAGATGTCTACCAGCGTATTGTGATTGTTGAGGAATGCAGGGAAATGCCTGTGGTTTGAGGTAGGAGCCACCCATTACCAGTCTAGGACTCACCCATTTGGTCTTACCAAGATAGCCATGATGTTCATCAGGAGCATTACAGTAATAGCTCATTAGAGACTACTTGAAAGTTTGGCCTCTTGCTACCCCGATTTTTATCAAGCTGTTGAACAGTAGGGAGTTGTTATTCAGATTGTTTGGTTATTAGGGTTTCATGTTCATCCTGGTGAAGTCTAACGTGTAGCCAACACATCGTATTACATTTAATGGCTGCTCGAGAGACACCTTATTCTACACATCATTTCTAGTTACAAAAAAAATGTACATGTTCCTGGCCAGAGTACAGGACATAACGTGGTCGTTATCAGCCCCAACAGATTCCTGTCTCTGAAGTCTTGAAAATATATCAGGATCCCTTTTCATGGTGCCACACATCAAACAACTCTTGAGGGTACTGCAGCAGGTGGTTTGAGTACAGTGCTCCTAGCACAGCTAGACAATTCTTCAACTCAATAGAATTTACAAGGCTAGCTGGTCACACATCAGCTGGTGGCTAGCTGTGGAGGGCCTTTCTTTGGGCCATGTCTTCCAAGTTCTCCTCCTACATTCACTGTTAAACAAAAGCATTTGCTCTCTGGTGGTGGGGCACTCTGAATAGATGGTGCAGGGTATGTGGTCCCTTCTGGGATCCCACTTTCACATCAGTGCGCTGGAAACGAAAGCTGTTTATCTCATACTGAATGCATGTCAAGGCAGACATTTGCAGGCAGTTCACAGAGGGCAACATGGAGTTGATATAATGCATCAGCAGGCACGGAGATCCTCACTCTTGTCTGTTGTACTGTAAAGCCATAAGACTGTGGTAGTGAATGACAGAATTGAATCCCTTTCCAAGAGCAATGCATATTCATGGGAAGACTAGCTCTTATGGCAGGATGGTAAGACGCTTTCTTATTCCCCAATGAATGGCGCCTCAGACTGTAAGCAAAGGAGCTCTTTTACACAGGAGGGGGTGCCAACTTGCAGCTTACCTGTATCACCATTAGATATGAAATGTCATTAGTATTTCTGTCTAGTACCACTCTTGAGATACTGTGGTGGAAATCTAGCCAGCAAGGATACTTAGCTTGTTTTCCCATTTCATCAGGTGATCAGGTTCATAGAGATGCCAGTTGCACACCCTATTCTGGGCCAGACAGACTTTGCGCCCCCTTGCTCTAGTATACATAGTAGGCATGCCTGTTTGTCAGACATTTCAAGATGCTGCTGTCTCACCCATCAAACCACATTCAGACCTGTGCTTCCTGAAGCTGTCTGACTTCTCCAGTTTTAGCCAGTAATCAAGAGATGTTCTTCATCTCACATTGCTGCAGTCCTTACATATGGGTAGTCCGCTGTCCTCGGTCGGCCCGAATACCAAAGTATTAGGCTGACGTCGGTCAAGGCGCCTTAGACTGACATCAGAACGTCAGGGTACAAAAGCGCATGACCGACGTCATATCCTCAGTCTTTTTTGCCGCATGGTCCGATGCAGAAGCAGCGTTGCAAGTGCCGTTCGGCGTTCTGAAATTTTTCGAGTTCGAGTTTCAGACCGAATCAAGTTGGCTAAGTACCCGTTGGGAATATTTTGTTTTTCTTGCCTCAGTGTATTACGGATGTCAGAAAAAGTGAATAACTGTATTTCTTGTGGGAAACAGATACGCATAGGGATTATCATTCTTTGTGCATTCCTTGTTTGGGGCCTGAGCACGACGTTGTTGGGTGTCGCTTTTGTGCGAGGTTCAATAAGCGCACTATTAAGCGAAGGTTAGATTGTGCTAGGCTGGTCTTGATGGCGGTGCAATTATAATATGCCGTCGGATTCTCCGGCGCCCGCTTCTTCGAAGAAGCGCAAAGACAAAACAGTTAAACCCAGGCAAGATGAGTCGTCCGTCCCGGACGCCGGTTCTTTAGAGGCTTCAGTGGAGCCGGTGGTTCCGACGGAGACTTCTTTGGAGTCTCAGGGGGAGACTTTGATTTTGCAGGATGTGGCCTCTCAAGAGGCAGGTCAGGCTGAAGGGGCTTCTCAGGTTTCTGTACTCCCCTCCCTTCCTAGGGTGGTTAGGCCCTCTCCTTCTGTTTCCAAGGCTTCTCCCAGAGGCAGGCCAGGTTTAGCTTCTGTTGGTGTCACTCCTAGTTCAGCAGGGTCTGTGCCTAAGAAGCACATGCTTAAAATGGCAGAAGATTTGATTACTCTGATTAGAGGTTCTTTGCCCCCTCCTGATAAGAGGCCTAGGGTGGAGCCAGAATTGGGAGGTTTTGAGCAGGCTTGGATGTTTCAGAGTCTTGCTGAAGACTTGCAGGAGTACTCTCCTTATTCTGATTCTGATGCAGATGATTCCACTCCTACTGCTTCTCCTCCAGAGGATTTTTCTTTTCAGAGACACTTCATTCTATGAGGGAACATTTTAAGTGGGAAGGTCAGGACTTCTCTCATTCCCGGAAAAGGCTTAGGGAATTTTTGCTTTTACCCCAACACAGGCCCTTGGCTATACCTCCTGTTCTGGATGTTGTGGAAGATGTGTTTTCAGAGGCTTCACTTAATCCTGATTCTCTGCCTCCTGCGCCTGTTAAACCGGATAGGTATTACA
This sequence comes from Protopterus annectens, assembly GCF_019279795.1. Taxonomy (NCBI): domain Eukaryota; kingdom Metazoa; phylum Chordata; order Ceratodontiformes; family Protopteridae; genus Protopterus; species Protopterus annectens. The sequence goes on along the minus strand of NC_056739.1, from coordinate 875,832,828 downwards.
GGGTACCTGAGGCTCATAAATATCTTTATAAGAGTCCTAGGGCGGACCCAGAAACTATTAGTCAGGGACCTAAGGGTGTTAAGGCTTCTGTGGTAAAGAATCCGGTTCCTCTAGATAAAGAGGCCAGAGCTTTGGATAGATGGGGAAAGAAGGTCTATACTTCTTCTACCTTAGCTATGAGGGCTTTGAATTGCCAGTTTCATATGTTGAAATATCAAAACTTTCTTCTTTCTCAATTGAAGTCTAAGGTGGATGCTCTGGCGGAAGGCATTGAGTGTAAAGAATTACAAGATTTGGTGCATGTCTCTGAACAGGTGGGTAAGCATTCATTACAATGTGGTTTTGATGCTGTGCAGGCCTCGTCTAGGGTGGCTGCCACTGGTTCAGTTCTTCGCAGGCATGCCTGGCTGAAGGATCAGAATTTATCTGACCATGTTAAGACAAGGATTTTGGATGCTCCTTTGCAGTCTGATGTGTTGTTTGGTTCACCTGTGGAGTCAGTCTTGAAGAAGATGGAAGACAAGGCTAAGTCTATGCAGGCTGTTAAAGATTTTTTGCAGGTTCAGCCTCCAAAGTTTAGTAGGAATTGGCCTGCTAAGGGGTGGACGTATCCCTCTTATGATTCTCAGTCTAGGGGTAGATCTAGACGTGGTAGGGGCAGAGCTCAGGGTTCTTTCAGACCTAGAACAGGGAGTTCACCTGCACAATCTTCGGGTGAGGGCAGGGGCCAGTCCTTTCGTAAACAGGCCCAATGACCTACTTTTTCAGCTGCCAGATCCTTCTTGCTTGGCAGCACCTTTGGGAGGAAGGTTGGCACTCTTCAAGGAAAATTGGATTTTAATTACCCAAGACAAATGGGTATTGGATATCATACACCAATGTTACAAGTTTTATTTCCATACCTTGCCTCCTTTCAAAGGCATGCCAGACGTTCCTCCGCAGCAAAGACTAGAGGCTCACAAACAAATTTCTCTACTACTTCAATTAGGGGCCATACAACCGGTCCCTCTGCCAGAAGTGGGCCTAGGATTTTATTCTCGCTTGTTTCTAGTACCAAAGAAAGGGAACACGTGGAGACCAATTTTGGATTTATCTATCCTCAACACATATCTGGACATTCCCAAGTTCAAAATGTTGACGTTACATCAGCTTTTACCTCTGCTGGGCAAAGATCACTGGATGGTGACTCTGGATCTCAAGGAGGCTTATCTTCATGTTCCTATCAGGCTCAGTTGCAGGAAGTATCTGCCTTTTCGAGCTGGGACTTCTCATTATCAGTTCTCTGCATTGCCCTTTGGCTTATCTACTGCGCCCAGAGTGTTCACGAAGGTTCTGGCTCCAGTGGTAGCTTTCTTCAGGCTAAGAGGAATACAAATCTATCCTTATTTGGACGATTGCCTGATTCTGGCCCAAGGAAGGGACGAACTTCTTCATCATTTACAGTATGTGATGGCAGTGTTAAGATGCCTGGGGTATTCTGTGAACGAAATAAAGTCCAGTCCAGTACCCTCTCAGGACATGTGCTTTCTGGGTGTGAGACTGAATACAGCATCCCAGATGGCCTTTTTGACCCCGGACAAACAAATGAATCTTTCTCTTTACTTCCACCAATTGTCTCGTCAGTCCAGGCTGACTGCAAGGACAGTCCTTCAAGCCTTGGGGTTCATGGCATCTTGTATTCTGGTACTTCCCAATGCCAAACTGCATATGAGGAAGCTACAATGGTATCTCAAGAATGTATGGACACAGCACTGCCAAGATTTGGACACTGTCATTCAGATAATACCTTGCATTCAAAAGGAATTTTTGTGGTGGGCTCAGGAATGTCACCTAAACAAGGGACTCTCTGTGACCCAACCAGAGGCGAGTCTGATTCTAACGACAGATGCCTCAGACAAAGCTTGGGGAGCTCATCTAAATGGAAAATGGGTACAAGACACGTGGCCTGCCAGACTTCAACATTTACATATCAACTTGAAGGAGATGTTAGCAGTCCAGTTTGCATTGATAGCTTTCAAGGATTTACTTCTTCCAGGGCAGGTGTTGATTCAAACAGACAACACAACTGTCATGTGGTACATCAACAAGCAAGGGGGACATTCATATCCTCTATGCATACAAGCAATGATTTTGTGGGAGACTGCTCTCAGTTTACAGCTAAATCTTCAGGCAAGGTTTCTGCCAGGAGCACAGAACTCCTTAGCAGATGTGTTGAGCAGACAAATTATGGATCCCCACGAGTGGAAATTGGATCCTCATGTATTTCAGAAATTGACAGTGTTATGGGGAACTCCAGACATAGATCTGTTCGCTTCTCCACTAAATTACCAGCTGCCAAAGTTTTGCACAAAAAGGTTTCATCCCACAGCTTGGAAAGTGGATGCTCTCTCATTCCATTGGAGCAATCTTCACGTGTATGCCTTTCCACCTCTGCCTCTCCTCCCAAAGGTACTCCTGAAGGTCAGACAGGACAAGCCAAACATGATTTTAATAGCTCTGGATTGGCCTCGACAGCACTGGTACCCATTACTGAGAAGTCTGGTGCGGCAGCCTCCCTGGCCGTTGCCTTGATTCCTCACCTGCTGTCTCAAGAGAACAGTCATTTACTCAATGTCAAACTTCACTCTCTACATCTAACAGCCTGGCATATTCTGTTTTAAACCCTGGAGGGTCTCAGCTTCCACAACAAGTTTTGAATGTTATTTTGGAGGCCAGAAGGCCTAGTACAAGGAAAGTTTGCGCAGATAAATGGAGGAGATTTTTATTTTGGAGTACAGCAAAGGACTTTGATGTTTCTAAACCTAATTTAAGTTTAGCTCTTCAATACCTTACTGAGTTATTGGACAAAGGTTTGTCCTTCTCCTCTATAAAGGTTCATGCTGCAGCAATCTCTGCTCACTATGACTGTGACCCACCATTATTTTCTCATCCTTTGTTTAAGCAATTCCTTAGAGGGGCAAAGAATATAAGACCCCCACGTAGAGCTCCTACTCCTGCTTAGGATCTCAATTTTGTGTTGGAGAAACTCACTCTACAACCTTTTGAGCCTGCAGCAACAGCAGAGTTGAAATATTTATCATGGAAGACTGCTTTTTTGTTGGCCATTACTTCTGCGAGAAGGGTTTCTGAATTACAGGCCCTTATGGTGGTTGAGCCTTTCTTAATTTTCCACAAGGATAGGGTGTCTTTTAAGTACTAACCCTTCTTTTATGCCTAAAGCGGTTTCTAGTGTGGCTTTAAACCAAACTATTCATTTGCCAACTTTTTATGTAAACCCCCAAAATAAAGGGGAGAGGATTTTGAACACTTTGGATATACACAGACAGTTGCGATATTATTTGAGCAGAACTAAAGGGTTCAGGCAGTCTCAGCAGTTGTTTGTTTCTTTTGCTTTGGGTTCTCAGGGCAAACCAGTTTCAAAACAAACTATTTCTAAGTGGATTGGTTTTTGTATTACTTTCTGTTATTCCCATCATGGTAAGGAGATTCCAGCTGGGATTAGGCCTCATTCCACTAGGGCTACTGCCACTTCTACAGCTTTTTAAGGGGTGGCTACTAAAGATATTTTGGAAGCAGCTACTTGGAGTTCAGTGCATACTTTCTCTAAGCATTACCACCTTCCACTTTACTCTAAATCTAGGGCTGGATTTGCCACTGCAATTTTACAGGGCATTTTGGCAGCCCCTAATGCTTTTTAGTTGGCCATCCTCCCTTACCTCTGCTTTGGGATTCTACCCATATGTAAGGACTGCAGCAATGTGAGATGAAGAACATAGTACAGTTTTGTACCTACCATAAATGTAGATGTTCAAGATCCACATTGCTGCAGTCAATTCCCTCCCTCCTTCCCCCTGTATTTAGAGGTGGTGGTGTGGTTTGGGTTGTACATATTGTAAATATGGTTAGTGCAGGGGTGGTTGGTTATTTTTTGGCTTTAGCCTTTGTTGTTAGGGCCTTCTGACATCTGGGGCAAGAAAAGACTGAGGATATGACGTCGGTCATGCGCTTTTGTACCCTGACGTTCTGATGTCAGTCTAAGGCGCCTTGACCGACGTCAGCCTAATATGGTATTCGGGCCGACCGAGGACAGCGGACTACCCATATGTAAGGACTGCAGCAATGTGGATCTTCGAACATCTACATTTATGGTAGGTACAAAACTGTACTTTTCCACAGCAAGTGGTTAACTGTAACGTCCACTTAGAGACAGTGTACTAGGAAGACCTATAAGGACAAGTGGCCACAGTTCTGTAAATGGGCTATATCCATATGAGTGGTACAGCTTGCAGTTTTAATTCCTGTGATTTAATAATAAGTCCATCATGTACACTACCATTGAAGTATACATCATTAGCATGCATACAGTCTTTCATTCAGCCTTTATGGCTTTTTTTCAATGCGAGCAAGGCTTTTCTGAATGAAGCATTGCATTTTAAATCTCCATTTAGGGACTTATCGCCATGAGATCTGCACTTCATTTTAGAGAAGCTTACCTGGCTCTCCTTTGAACTGGCAGCTTTGGCAGCTCTTAAGCATCTTGTGGTGAGCCCTCTTTTTTTTTTTTGTAGCTGTTACTTTAGCAAAGGAAATTTTACACTCTCAGGTCCTTCCATAAAACCCCCTTACCTCACCTTTCATAAACAGAAAGTGGCCATTAGACCAAACCCTACCCTTATTCCCAAAGTTACACAGTTCAATCTAAATAATGTTAACTTTCCCTCTTACACCATTAATGGTGAATATTTACTTTATTGTGTGGGCATCCAGAGTCAACTGAGGGTCACTTAGCACAGAACAACCCCCATGCTACAAACATAAGAAATTGTTTGAGCCTTTCACAGCAAAAGACTGGAAACCAGAGTGCCCAGAATTACTTGGTCTAGTAAAAAAGATTACTGTCTAGGTAGTTTGCTAACTGTATAGAGGTCTACTACATTAAATACATCAGTCCTTTACCAGACACACTGATGGTGTAGTCTGTAAAAGCTGTGGCATATTGGAAGCCTTCAGGTGCAGTATTGGCATTAGATAATATTTCAGCAGTCATGTGGTTTTCACCTGTGTTGCATCCAGATAATGCTCTGCATTTGGGGTTACTGTTGTCAAAACTGTCTTCTTATCCAAGGAACTATAGGACAAAACTGGGTTAGGTTGCACGCTTCTATATCACGAAGTCGAACGTTAAAAACTGTGAACACCCTTACGTCGAACTCTCAAAACCACAAAATCCCAAACACACGGAACAGCTATTTTTTTCTTGGGGGGAAAAAAAATCGCTGTTCCAAAAAAAAAAAAAAATCCACAGACAAAATAAAATTAAATATACCTACCAACTTCAAGATCGCACCACAGTGGAAGAAATGACAAAGTCCCGGCAATGGTCCAGTGATTATTTTTTTTTCCCTGGGAAAAAAAATTGCTGTTCCGGCTGATCGACATTCTGTGATTTTGATTTTTAGAGTTCGACGTAAGAGCGTTCACTGTTTTTTAACATTCAATTTCGTGATATAGACCAAGGTTGCACAGCTAGGCTTGTAAAGACCCTGGTGGTTGTTAGCCTAGTATGAACCTATAACTGTGACCACCTTGTGGAATTTGATTAACGTGTATGGATCTGCAGTCATGGGACTTGCATACATGTTGCTGACCTCATCTGACCTGAACATGGTGAAAGTTGTGAAACATGAGAAGTCTTTGATTACATCCTTGCTTAGTTTAGCTGAAGCATTTCAGTGTCAAGCAAAAAGAAAATCGGACCAGAAGTAGACAAAAGTAAGACAACTGAATGTGCCACAAAAAAAGTGTAAAGAAAGGGATCAGAAGAGAAAGAAAGAAAATCTCCTTCAACAACCTCATGTAATCCAAGATTTGAGGAACTGGTGTTTGTACAAACAATACAATATAGAAGTAGCTGCGAAGCACTGGAAGCATGAGCCACAAGTGATGAAAAGTTGAATGATGAAATGTGCATCACATGGGATCACCTATTGCCAGAAAACCAGATATAGTAGTCCCAGAAAAAAAGCCAAAAGTAGGATTGATTATGGAAATTGTTACACCAAGGGATTATGGTGTCCTGCATGCGGAAAGAGAGAGAGACACACAGCTGGATTCATGTACTCCTACACTAAATGCACACAATCTCTATTCAAAAACATCCGTACATTTTTTGTGGTGTCTTTTGGGTCTATATTTCCCAGGGAAAGAAATCCTTGATGTGGCCATTCGCTGTTATGACAGATCACATTTTAAGGGTCGATGAAGAGGCATCCCATGGAACGCCTCTTCGAGGATGTAATATACACCAGTGTCTTTTCACTTAGAAAGATTGCACTTAAGTATAGACAGTCTACACTTTGTGGCAGCCTTTATGAATCACCCTTGATAATTAAGGTTGCAAGAAAATCACTAGGAAAACTAAAATTAGGAAGAAGGTGGGAGTTAAGTTCATGTTGTCTGTTCACTCAGAATGATATGCACTTTGTATACAGTTAGTGTAGTTATTAGTGAATCAAGCATTATGTCATAAAATACCAGGATTTGCAGGCAGAACCCAGAGTAATGTGGAAGAAAGATAACCCAGACTATCCTAGTAGGAGTAGGAGCAATGGGTCTAATAAAAAAAAAAAAAAAAAAGAATTTACAGTCATACTTGGATATGTTACAAGTTACCCCGTATGACTTACAAAATGAGGCAGTTCTGGGCTCATTGTGGGTGCTGAGAAGGGCACTTTTAGCTAACATCAAAGACTGAAACAATACTAATTTCATGAACTCAAATTGTACCCTGATATAGGAACACAGGGTCCATTTCTGTCATGGTATTAGAAACTCAGAAGAATTTGAGAAATTTAACTGAGAGAATTTACTTGCTGCTTATCTGATATGAAAGTTATTTAAATACCATAAGAATACACTTGTAAATCTAAGAAGTGAGCCCATATTTAATGCTTCTTCCCTTCCTCTTCTGACTTGAAATGTTTCTTTTTTTGCTATTTCTTCCTTTGCTCTTTGACTTTATTTTGTGAGTGTTTGCATTGCTGCCTGAAGAAATGGAGAATAAGGAAGAGTAATGTGTGATGGGAAAAAGGGGAATCAGGGCTTCCTGAGAGAGTTCTAGATTAGGGAACTGTACTGAGCACCACACAAAGTAGCTATAGCTCTGACTGTTCATTATTTAGAAGGGCCTATGTCTTACAAATTTATCACTATGGCAAGTACATAACTTTTGTTTACTTCTTAAACCTGGAAAAGAATTGATCCGATGTTGTCAATTTTCATTCATTCCTTAACCATTGGGTTTGGATCAGAACCTCTAATCTGACTCTGCTGTTACTGTAGCTCATGGCCAACTGAAACTCTTGAGCTCATCCCTACCCGTAATGCACCAACCCCTAACATATCTCCAGATTTCGTTTGCCGCTTTTCAGGTGTAGATGTGGTCAGCTTTGCTCTCAAGCAATTTTTGAGATAAGTGCTTTTTTCAATAATTTTCTCTATCTCATTCCTGCATACATTTAGCGTATTTCTTACATACTGTTTTTTTTTCTTAAGGCTTTAAAACTTTAAATAAATATATGTGTGTATGTATATATATATATATATATATATATATATATATATGTATATATGTGTGTATATATATATATATATATATATATATATATATATATATATATGTATGTGTGTGTGTGTGTGTGTATAAATATATATAGCTTCCTCTTACACCATTGGTGTATTCCTTTTTGTACCGTAGTAGGTAACTTTCCCCCCTTTTCTTTCCTCCTTACCTTAAAAAAAAACTCTGTTCTCTTGCTTTTTAGCTACTTTTGTCATGTCTGAAAACGGGTTTAAGAAATGTAGAAAATGTGGCCAAAAATTACCATGTTCTGACATTCATGATCTTTTTGTCTATTGTTTAAGCCCAGAACTTCTTGATGTGGAATGCGGAATTTGCCAGAGTTTCAATCCACAAGCTATAGCGGACCATAAAAACAAACTGATTTTAAAAGAATTACTGCCCACTGCTTTTTCCAAAGCCATATCTGGGGCTCACCCCACTAAGGTAGCTTCTAAGGATGCTCCAAAAAAGTCCCCGAAAAAGTCGTGTTCAATTCTGTCATCAGCTGAGCTTCTACACAAAAACTCCAGGTTGGATCTGAAGCCGTCCAGCTCCAATACTGCCACAGCATCACTTAAGATGTCTTTGGATCCGACTACTTTGGATCCTGAAGTACTTCCTCGGATCCGATACTCATCTGTAGGCCCATTACCTTCTAGAGTCCCATCTCCCTTCCTTGAGAGATGGTGATCCAAGTTACCTTCTCTTGCTTCATCTTGCCCTTCCAGGAATTCACTGAAACTGAAGTGGATACAACAATGAAGTTTCTCTCAGAGCAGGTACAGATGGGGGTTCTCCTGGCTCCTACCCCTTTGGGTCATGAAGCCGTAGCCAGCTCTACCCCACCAGTACTGGCTCCTTCTTTGATTCAACACTTAATTTCGGAGTCCTTGGATCTGAGTTTGCTGAGACTGTCTGGCTCGGATCAGAGGACATTGGTGTCCTCCGATCCAAGGGTTTTTCCTGAGCACCCTGGCTCTGAGTTCAGAGCAGAGTGGCTCTTGGAACCAAAATTTTCCGGTCAAGATCCGAGGTGTTGGAGTCTACTCCAAAGATTTTGGAGCAGTGTCTGCCCATTGGAGCCTCAGCCCTGACAGCTCAGCTCTTACCTCTGCTTCAGGTAGATTGCCTTCAAGGCAGACAGAGCTGATGGGGCAGAAGCATGTCTTCTCTGCTCCATTAGCTTCCTTCTCCCTGGGACGGTATGCCTTTGAGGTAGCAGAGAGAGTGTTGTCTGCTCTGGCAATCAGAAGTTCTGTTCCCCCCTCTGATCTTCCTTCAACATCTCATGTGTCTCTGCGCCAAGAGCTTCAACATTCAACTCCACAGGAACAGTCAGTCCAAACTCTCCATACTACCCAGCAAGGGTATTACCCTCTCTTCCAACACTTTCCTGGAACATCACATTGAGGAAGTTCCCTGGAAGAGAAAGTGCAAAAGGAGGCACTTGGATTCCCTACAAGAAACTATCGCATAAAACACTGATTTCGGTGATGGCGGAGGAACCCCTAGATCACCATATGAAAATGTCTCATTTGGAGATATTCTAGAGAGCCTTGAAGCAATGGGGTGGTTGGTCCTTCCAAAATCCTTCTCCAGAGAAATGTGTTTCCAGAGGCATTTGGATGTGGCCCATCTACCTCCTGGGTAACTTTGCCCACTGATGAGCTCATTGATTTGAACTCAGTGGGCATGGAAGGAACATGATATGGTTGAATCTATCCGCAAGAGACCAGACAGAATTCTGGCACCTCCAACAGGAAGGGAATACTAGAGCAAGGGAGTACAAGTAGATGCCATGGTTGTTGCGGTGGTCATGAAGAAGGAACTTGTGCAACAAAGTTCCACTGTCCGTCCCACTAATAGAGGGTCCAAGGCTTTGGACAGATTTGGGAAGTATGTCTATGCTTCAGTGACTTTTGTTCTTAGGTCGCTGAACTATTTGGCAGATTTCACTAGATTGCAAAAAGGTTTGATAAAGGAGCTATCAAATACTCTTTCGTGGACCACTACTACAGAAACTCAATCTTCAGTAGCCTCTCATTTGGCAGTCCTTCCGTCCATTTCAAATTCATCCATGAGGCTTCTCTCTCATGCAACTGAGGGTACTTCAAGGCCAGTGGGGTTCAGGCATCTCAATAAGGAGACATGGCTAGCTGTGCTTATGTGACTTTGCGGAGCCTGTCAAGTCTTCTTTCGTCATTGCTGCCTTTGATGGATCTTCCTTATTTGGCTCCAAGGCGAAGGACACACTCTCCAGGTGTGAAAAAGATGGAAAGACACACACTGCTGTAGGAGTACATTTTTTGACCCATCAAAGAACCTTCTCTAGGACTCTATGAGTGAAATGAAAAATGTGGTTCAAAAATTCTCGGCGTTTTTTCCAAGACTCGCATGGAGAAGGGTTCCCCAGAGGCAGAGGAGGGAACACTAATGGACGATGCTGCCAACATAGCAGAGGTGGCCCACAAAATTGAGGGTCTACTGATGGGGTTTGTCAGAGAACATATCAATGTTCCTGAAAGGAGGCCTGATTGTGTCCCCCTTTGGAGGCAATCAAGGGTCGTTTATCCCCTGCACTAGAGAGCCTGGCTAGATATCACAAAAGACATTTGGGTGCAGAGGATTACTTCCAGAGGTTATATAATTCCCTTTTCCCTTCCACCTCCATCCTTACAAAAGTTTTCCGATCTTCCACTAAGAAGAAAGCAGCAACACTGGAAATGCAAAAGCTGCTAGAAAGAGTCATCCAAGAGGTTCCTGCAGTCCAGAAAGGATCTGCATCTTATTCAAAGTTCTTTTTAGTGCCAAAGAAAATGGGGGACCGGAGACTGATTCTGCATCTTGAACATCAGTTTGATGCTCAGTTTTGGATGGTCACTGTTCAGTCCATCCTGACATTCCTAGGCAAGGATGATTGGATGGATGTGCTTGTTAGACCTTCAAGATATATACTATTTCTCAAAAACTAATTTGCATTCCAGAAGGTTTTAACATTTCTGGCTGGGAGCCAGTCATTTCCAGTTCTGAACCCTGCCCTTTGGTCTCACCACACCCCCCAGGGTGTTCACCAAATGCATGGCAGTGGTGGCAGCTCACTTGAGACTGCAGGGATTCTGGGTGTTTCTGTATTTAGATGATTAACTCATTACCACTACAACCAGGGATCTACTCTTTAATAGCGAGAGACCAGGTACTTCAAACTTGCTCCCTTCGGGGAATTGCAATAAATTGCTACAAATTTTAATTGTAACCATCTCAAGCACACTAATTCATAGCAGCACAGTTCAAAGTCAGTATCTGTGACACCTTCACTTCCCCTAAACAGAGTACAGACATTAAGATTCAAGGTGGCAAGAAATATTCACACCACCAAAATTTCAGACCAGTTGATTCTTCAAGCCTTGGTGTCAAGGTCAATGGCCATAATTCTTGTTCCCCTAGCAAGATATATGAGAATTCTTCAGTGGATACTGGCGTCACAATGGTCAGGTCTTTATTAATGGTTGTCGGTTCAAATAAGGATCACAGAGTCATGCAAGGAATACCTTTGGTGGTAGATAAGGTCAGATCAGCTTTTACAAAGTCATCTATTCATTTTCCCGCAACCCAAAGCCATAGTGACCATGGACACATCCCAGATTGAGTGGGGGGGGAGTCGCTTCTTGTCCCCTCCTGGGGAAAACAGTCCAAGGCACTTGGTCCCCTGAAGCGGCCAATATGCATATAAATGTCCTGGAGATGAGAGCAGTGTTTTTAGCATTGCAAGCTTTTCAGGGTGCTCTACCTCTGGGGACAATTTGCGATGTAAACGGACATTATTTCAGTAATTTGGTACATCAACAAACAAGGAGGAACCAGGTCTTAGCCCTTGTATCGGGAAGCACTCAGTGTGTGGCAGTCATTGATTTTATCCAACCTTTTTCTGATGATAGTGCACATTCTGAGGGAAATGCAACATGATAGACAAGTTCAGCAGGTTCATTCTACCAACTTACGTGTGGTCTCGCAACAAAAAAGTGACTGAAGCGATTTTTCGTCAGTGGACCCAACCTTGCTGCAAGCTTTTTGCGTTTCCCTTAAACAAGTGCAGCAGCTTTTTTACTCTAATCCCCCTAGCTGAGGAACCACCAAGGGATGCTCTGATCCACGATTAACCCTCCAGTCATCTCTATTTATTTCCACCAACACCACTGATTCCCAAATTCCTCCCGAAAGCTGCAAGGTTGAAGAGCAGTCACCCTCATTGCACCTTACTGGCCTTGACAGTTTTGGTTCCCCTTCCTTTGGCCTCATCTTTTTTTTTTTTTTTACCCACCTTGGATTTTGGATCTGATTCCAGATCGTGCTATCTTATCCGACAGGCATGATTTATCTTGGCATCTCAAACCTCAAGCTGAAAGTGCAGTTTTTCCACTTCCGTTAATAGCCAGACAACCTATGCTCTTGTCCCCTGTCCATAATATATTTTTATTTTCCTATAAAGCTTCAACTAAGAAACTTTACAAGAGTAAGTGGAAGAGGTTTGTTTTTGGGTGTATAAAATATTCATCCTTTTTCAGCCCCTACATAAAGTGTCTTAAGAGTTTTTGGTAGAGATTATTAATGAGGGAGTTATTTCTTTTACCAATAAAGTTAATTTGGCAGCAGTCTCTAACTTTTCATGTAGGAGTTGACAGTTCTTCTTTAGCTTCTACTAAGATATGCAAGGCTTTCATAAAAGGTACTGTTTTTCTTAGACCACCTTGTAAAGATCCTACTCCATGGGATTTGAATCTCCTATTGTAGGCCTTGATCCATTCCCCCTTCGAACCAGCAGGAAAATGTGGTCTTAAATTTCTAACTTGGAAGATGATATTTTTAGTGGCTATCACCTCTGCCAGAAGAATTTCAGAACATCAAGCGTTGCCCTGTAAACCTTCTTACTTGATTTTGCATAAGGCTAGAGTATTGTTAAGAACCAATCCTTCCTAAGGTGATGTCAGAATTCAGTACCAATTAGTCTATTAACTTGCCCGTTTTCTTTCCAAAATCCAAAAACTAAGGTGGATATATGTTAAATTTGCTGGATGTTCATAGACATCTGCGTTTCTACTTACACACAGTGAAAGACATCAGAAAATCTGATCTGTTATTTATATCCTTTGCAGATAACAAATTGGGTAAATATTTTACAAAGGTGACATTAGCAAGGTGGATTTACGGACTGCATAGCCTTTGTCTGTACTAAATCTGGCATTTCATTACCAAAACGTTTAAGAGCTCTCTGTACTAGATGTATGGCAACCTTGTCAGTATTTTTATCCATCATTCCATGGATGACATGTGCAGTTGCTATTTGGGTTAATACTCATACTTTTATTATTCATTACAAATTGGATCTGGTCTCTCGGGGAAAAGCAACCTTTGGTTCAACCATGCTCGGGAACATCCTTCCTTAGAGTCCACCCAAAATATCAGGTAGCTGGGGACTCTGACCTAATGGTTGAGGAATGAAAAATTGATAACATCAGACAAAGAAGTCATGTAATTACCATAATGTTCCATCTATATTGTCCATTTTCATTCTTACTCAATTCCCTACCCACCAACCCCCAACCTCTGTCATCATGGACTTCTGGAAGAAAGAGATGCTGTTAAGACATCAGTGTCTTGTATGGATCTCCATATATTGTTGTCCTTTGTTAGAAATATTATTCTAATATCTACTATTTTTTGTCATCTAGCAAACAGGACCAGAGGTATGTTAGAGGTTGGTGCATTATGGTTAGGGAGGAGCTCAGGAGTTTTAGTTGGCCACGAGCTGTAGTAACAACCAAGTTGGTTCGAGGTTTGGATCCAAACCCAGTGGTTGAGGAAGAATGAAAATGGACAACACACATGGAATATTATAGTAAGTAAATAACTTATTTGTAAGTTAGTACTATTATTTAGATTGTACTGTTTAGCTTTGGGCATAAAGGAAAGGTTTGCCCTAGTGACCACTTTGTGTTTATGGGAGGAGAGGTAAAGGTGTTTTATGGAAAAAGCCTGTGACTCTGAAATTCCTAACTATTTCAGTTGCCTACCAGAAGACATAGTCCTCATCATAACCCCACAACAGAGCTTTAACTAGGGCAGGGCAAGAGGATGGCTACCCTAGGTGTAAACTGTTAGGAGACTCACTTAGCAGGTGTTGATGGTTTGGGAGTCCAGGTCTGCTTATGAAGATGTGAGAATGTAGACACTTTTTTGAAGCATTGAAGTGCTGTGCTTGTGGTGGTTTAACTGTTGTGAGTTGTGTTACATTTGTAGAAAGCACCATGTTTCTGAACAGAAGAGCTTTTTTTTTCTTTCATATTTGAGAAGCTTTTTTTGCTCCTCAGCTTTGTGTTCAGGGTAGCAGCAGTTTGGGGAAATGCACAGGATGCCAGAAAACCTTGCTATGGTTCTGACCACAGTCGTACATTTGATGGGCTACCACCGCATGCAACTGTGCCTTTTATTTTCTCATTCATCATTGCAACCTCCCGTGTGCTTCTTATTATTCTCTCGGCAGTTTGCTGTGGAAAAGCCCAACCAACAATAAAAGAATAATATGGTTATTCACTCCTACACTAGCCTGTCCCTTTGTAGGTCAATACATTTCCTGTACGATCCACCCACTATTCCTGAAAAATTAACACAATGAGCACCATAGTGGTGGCTGTTTATATCTTCCTGTTTTGGGCTTGTAGTGCAGCATTTAAGCTAATGAGGAAACTTAGAGTAAATGTCATTGAACTGCATATTTAAGCAGCATGTGTACCTGTCCTAAACTGTAGAATAAGACTTTGTTTTACATACTTTATAACTGCAGACTTAACTGTTTTCCTGTTCTTCCTACCACCAGGATTCCCAGCACTGGAACGGTGATGCAGACTTGGAGTAACACTGGGTGTGCTTCCATCGTCCAGAGTGTCATTGTCTACTTTGGACCTGATTCATCATCATCATCTTTCGTCTTTTCCCATTAGGGGTCGCCACAGCGGATCATCTCTTTCCAGTTCTTCCTATCCTCTGCATCTTGCTCTGTCACACCAACCACCTGCATGTCCTCTCTCACCACGTCCATAAACCTTATCTTAGGCCTTCCTCTTTTCCTCTTACCTGGCAGCTCCATCCTTAGCATCTTTTTCCCAATATAACCATCATCCCTCCTCAGCACATGTCCAAACCAACGCAATCTCGTCTCTCTTGCTTTGTCTCCAAACTGTCCAACATGAGCTGACCCTCTAATATTCTGATTCCTAATCCTATCCATCCTAGTCACACCAAGTGCAAATCTTAACATCTTTAACTCTGCCACATCCAGCTCTGACTCCTGCCTTTTTGTCAGTGCCACTGTCTCCAACCCATATAACATAGCTGGTCTCACTACTGTCTTGTAGACCTTCCCGTTCACTCTTACTGGTACCCGTCTGTCACAAATCACTCCTGACACTCTTCTCCACCCATTCCACCCTGCCTGTACTCTCTTCTTCACCTCTCTTCCATATTCACCATTACTCTGAACTATTGATCCCAAGTACTTAAACTCGTCCACCTTTACCAACTCTACTCCCTGCATCCTCACCATTCCTCTACACTCCCTCTCATTTACACACATATATTCTGTCTTAGCCCTGCTGACCTTCATTCCTCTCTCTCTAGAGCACATCTCCACCTCTCCAGAGTCTCCTCAACCTGACTCCTACTCTCACTACAGATCACAATGTCATCTGCAAACATCATAGTCCACGGGGCCTCCTGTCTGATCTCATCTGTCAACCTGTCCATCACTACTGCAAATTAGAAAGGACTCAGAGCTGATCCTTGATGTAATCCCACCTCCACCTTAAACGGATCTGTCACTCCCACTGCAGTCCTCACCACTGTCACACTACCCTCGTACATATCCTGTACTACTCTTACATACTTCTCTGCCACTCCCGACTTCCTCATACAATACCACAACTCTTCTCTAGGCACCCTGTCATGTGCTTTCTCCAAGTCTACAAAGACACAATGCAACTCCTTCTGACCTTCACTGTATTTCTCCACTAACACTCTCAGAACAAACATTGCATCTGCAGTGAATGCTCTTTCCTGGCATGAAACCATACTGCTGATCACTAATCATCACCTCCCTTCTTAACCTAGCTTCTACTACTCTTTCCCATAACTTCAAGCTGTGACTGATCAATTTTATCCCTCTGTAGTTACTGCAACTCTGCACATCACCCTTATTCTTAAAGATAGGTACCAAAACACTTTTTCTCCACTCCTCAGGCATCCTCTGACTTTCCAAAATTTCATTAAACAGTCTAGTTAAAAATTCCACTGCCATTTCTCCTAAGCACCTCCATGCTTCCATTGGGATGTCATCTGGGCCAACAGCCTTTCCATTCTTCATCCTCTTCATAGCTGTCCGTACTTCCTCCTTGCTAATCTGTTTCACTTCCTGATTCACTATCCCCACATCATCCAACCTTCTCTCTCTCTCATTCTCTTCATTCATCAGCCTCTCAAAATACTCTTTCCATCTACTCAACACACTCTCCTCTCTTGTGAGTACCTTTCCCTCACTATCCTTTATCACCCTTACTTGCAGCACATCTTTCCCAGCTCTGTCCCTCTGTCTAGCCAATCGGTACATGTCCTTTTCTCCCTCTTTAGTGTCCAATCTCTCATACAACTCTCCATACATCTTATCCTTAGCTTTCACCACCTCTCTCTTTGCCATGCGCCTCATCTCCTTATACTCATGTCTACTTTCTTCATCTCTTTGACAATCCCACTTCTTCTTCTTCGCTAGCCTCTTCCTCTGTATACTCTCCTGTACTTCCTCATTCCACCACCAGGTCTCCTTGTCCTCCTTCCTCTGTCCAGATGTCACACCAAGCACCTTTCTAGCAGTCTCCCTTACTAGTTCTGCTGTAGTTACCCAGCTATTCGGTAACTCTCCACTGCCTCCCAGTGCCTGTCTTAACTCTTCCCTAAACTCCACTTCACAATCACCCTTTTTTAACTTCCACCATTTAATTTTTGGCACTGCTTTCACACTCCTCCTCCTCTTCTTGATTACCAATGCCATCCTACAGACCACCATTCTATGCTGCTTAACTACACTTTCCCCTGCCACCACTTTACAGTCTCCAATCTCCTTCAGACTGGCCCTCCTACATAGGATATAATACACCTGTGTGCATCTTCCTCCACTCTTGTACGTCACCCTATGCTCCTCCCTCTTCTTGAAATACGTATTCACCACAGCCATGTCCATCCTTTTCACAAAATCCACAATCATCTGACCTTCTGCATTCCTCTCCTTAACACCATACCTACCCATCACTTCCTCATCCCCTCTGTTCACTTCACCAACATGCCCATTAAAGTCCGCTCCAATCACTAGTCTCCCCACCCTTGGGTACACTCACCACAACTTCATCCAACTCACTCCAAAATTTCTCTTTCTCATCCATAGGTTCATAGGTTCATACTAGGCTATCTGCCCAAGGGCATTTATAAGCCTAGCCAGAGTTTTGTGGCTTTTGCCACCCCTTTAGTTTGGAGGATACTATGCCCATTATTTTGCTGTGCCTCTGTCCTCCTTCCTCTGTCCCTCGCTGTCTGTTTTGTGCCTTATTCAATCCTTGAACTGTTCATTGTCGGTTCATTTTTAAACTATTCGGTACCACACACCCACCTGATTAGTTGGCATTATTAAGTGCCACATCCATGCCAATTAATTCTAATGTTAATATATAGTGGCTTAGTCAGTTTATCATGCCATAGTCTTACACCGACCTTTCCACCTCCCATGCTTGGGCCAGTTACAACTGTAATACCACAAGCAACCGACTGATAAATTATTTGAAGATCCTTCATGGTAGTTTTCATATGTCATAGCACATTAATATCTTAAGGTTTTGGTGTCCCATTTGTATTTGTTTGGAAATTCTAGGCTGGTGTTGACATGGCATGATCTCCATGTTGCCATGAAGGGCACCCTTTGGTAGATGTTCTCTGCCATGTGCTGTTAAGCTCCTCCAGGCTGGGCACTGTGTGCATTAGGAGTTGTCCAGCACAGCTATCCCTTGTGGTAACACTGTTTGCAACTCATAGACTGTGCAAATGCCCTACACAGAAAGGATTGTTTAGGTGGCATTTAATCTTGTCCCTTGTGGTCAACATACTGCTGTAATACATTTTGTGTTAGGCCTCTAAACTGATGTTCTTTGTGTTTCACTGTTGCAGTCATTACATTTGAGTTATCTGCCTGCAGGTAGCCCTCAGCCGGCCTGAATATCAAAGTCTTGGGTCCTGCGTCGAATGCTGTGTCTTCCATTTCGTCAGGTCATCAAGGGTATAAAGCATACAGCCGATGCCATTACATCAGTCTTTCTTGCCGTGCAGTGCCCGAAGCAGAAGCAGTTCGCAAGTGCCGGTCGGCCGACTCCTGAAATTTTCGTTTTCAAGTTTCAGAACCGAAGTCTTCAAAAAAGTTAAGTACCCCATTGGGGATCCTTTTTCTTGCTCTAAACTGATGTCAGTAAAAGTTAACAATTGTATTACTTGTGGAAAGCAAATACCTCATAAAGATTTTCATTCGTACTGCATTCCTTGCTTAGGCCCAGACCACAACGTCCCTCACTGTCTGTTTTGTGCCTTATTCCATCCTTGAACTGTTCATTGTCGGTTCATTTTTAAACTATTCGGTACTCTGTTTAATTATCCAGAAATGGCTTCGGTAAGCTATCCGACTACTGACATTCTGAAAAAACGTAAAGATAAAGACAGAGACAGAGCACATAGGTCCAAAAAAGCTTCCATTAAGCTAGTCGCCAGTTCGCCAGTACTCAGTGAGGTGCTTTTGCAGCCCCTGATACCCGCTACTTCAGATTTGCAGGCCTCTACTGTGACCCATTCGGAGTCCGGCATGCCACGAGATGCTTCTTCGACCATGGAACCTGCAGATGTCCCTACCTTGGATGTGTCCGGAGCTGCTGTGCAGGCACTGGCTTCTGAGGGTGTATTCAGGCCTACTGACTTGCATTTCAAACCGACGCCATCTTCTTCTTCAAAGCCTAAAACTCGACCCACGCCTAGAAAACTGACGTCCAAACTGCATAGTCAGGCCCATATGCTTAAAAAACAAATGATAAGAATGGCTGAAGACCTTATTACTTTAATTAGGGGAAGCCAGCCTTCTCCCTCTAAGAGACCTAGAACTGATTTTCCTTCTGATTCTTCTGATCAGGATTTTGAAATTTCTGTTTCTTCTGATTACCAGGATTTGCCCTTATCTACCTTTGAGGATTCAGATGCAGAGGACTCCATTCCCTCTGCTTCCCCTCCAGAAGATTTTTCTTTTGGTGAAACCTTGCACACTTTTAAGGAGCATTTCCTCTGGGAAAGCCAGGATTACTCTGACTCCAAAAAGAGGCTTAGGGGAATTCTTACTCTTACCTCAACACAGGCCTTTAGCTATCCCTCCTGTCCTGGACATTGTAGATGATGCCTTCTTGGAATCTAGCCTGGCCCCAGGCACTTTACCTCTAGTTCCCAGGAAACCTGACTGGTATTACAGAGTACCTGACTCTCACAAGTTCCTCTTCAAGAATCCTACTGCAGACCCAGAGCCCATTTCCCAGGGACCTGAAGGCATTAAGGCTACTTCTGCCAAAAACCCTACCCCCTCTGATAGAGATTCCACGGCCTTGGACAGATGGGGTAAGAAGGTATACACTTCTGCTAATTCGGCCATTAGGGACTTAAACTGCCAGTTTCATATGTTAAACATATGTTAAAGTATCAGCAGCATATTATGGGACTACTTAAACAGAAAATTGTGTTGATTCCCAACTGTGCTGAAAATAAAGAATTACAGGAGTTAATGCATTCTGCTGAACAAGTTGGTAAACATACTTTGCAATGTGGTTTTGACTCTTTAGAAGCATCTTGCAGGGCTGCTGTCACTGGGTCTGTTCTTAGAAGGCAGGCTTGGCTTAAGGAGCAAAATTTGCCAGATCATGTTAAAGCTAAATTACTAGATGCTCCCTTAAACCAAGACCGCCTGTTTGGCAACAAAGCAGAAGAAGTACTTAAAAAGATGGAGGAAAAAGCTAAATCAATGCAAACTGTTAAAGATTTCCTGCAAGTGCAGCCTCCCAGATTCAGTAGGCATTGGCCTTCTAAGAATTGGTCCTTTCCTGTCTCTTCCAAGCCTCCTCAGTCCAAACCCGGGAACAGCAAACCACCTAGGCTACAGTCTCAAGGTACTCACAGGCCTAAGCAGTGGGGGCTTCCACTTCCAAAGCTGGAAATAGTAAGACACCCCCTATGGAAAACTGTCACAATGACTTAACCTTAAACCTTCCAAGCTCTGCTCAACTGCCTGCTCCCTTGGGGGGGGAAAGATCGCCCAGCATGCAAAAAACTGGGAACTCATTACCCAGGACAAATGGGTTTTAAATATAGTTTTCCAAGGGTACAGATTCCACTTCCACACCTTACCAACCCCAAACGGTTGGCCAGACCTACCCCCAAATCAGTGAGCAGAGGCTCAACAGTAGGTTTTCTCTCTTCTAAGTATCCGGGCTATTCATCCTGTCCCAGCAGAAAAAAGGGGACAAGGTTTTTACTCAAAACTTTTCCTGATACCCAGAAAAGACAGCTCCTGGCGTCCTATCCTGGACCTCTGTATTCTAAACACATTTTTGGTAATCCCAAAATTCAAAATGCTAACAGTTCATCAGCTGCTTCCTATGCCAAGCAAAGATGCCTGGTTGGCAACCTTAGATTTAAAGGAAGCTTACATGCACATTCCAATAAGGGAATCTTGCAGGAAATACCTACACTTCAGAGCAGGCTACATGCACTATCAGTTCTCTGCACTTCCCTTTGGCTTATCTACTGCACCCATGGTATTCACAAAGTGCCTAGCTCCAGTCATTGCATTTTGCAGGCAAAGAAATCTTCAAATATACCCATACCTGGACGATTGTCTAATTCAGGCAGAAAGCCAGGACATGCTACTAAATCATCTGGCATTTGTAAAGAAACTTCTAACCTCACTGGGGTACACCATAAACAAAAAGAAATCTCATCTAGTACCCTGCCAACAAATTGTATTCCTGGGAGCAAGCTTGAACACAACTTCAGAGATGGCTTACCTCACGCCAGAGAAACAAGTTTATTTGACAGACTACTTCAAACTACTGGCCACAAAGACCCAACTATCTGCAAGGAAAATCCTGCAAGCCCTGGGGTTCATGGCCTCTTGCATTCTACTAATTCCATATGCAAGACTGCATATGAGGAAACTACAATGGTATATAAAAAGCCTATGGTGTCAACATTCTCAGGACCTGGAATCAATGATTCCTATCATTCCTTGTGTAAAGTAAGAGCCAAGGGAGCCCGCAGGATTTTTTGCAGGGGGGGTGCAAACCCAGAGCCCCACCCACACAGCTCTCCCCGCCCCCTGCCAACACAGCCCCGCCCAAGTCCACCCACCTCAAGCCCCGCCCACACATCCATTCAAGTGTCCCATTACTTGGCTATTTCTCCCCATTTGCCATAGACACTGTTCAAATCTCTGTGTACATACTGCTTTATGCTTTAGTTCTACAATGATTACAGGCAGTTGGATTTAATTTACAACTTTTATTTCAAACATTATAGCCCAAATACTGATAGACATTTACTAAACCTAAACAAAGCAATAGTCTTACAACGAAAACAGACTTGGCATTAAAGCTTCTCTACTTTTGAAACTCACATTTAATGAAACAGCATTGAAACCCACATTCAAAGAAAATGCATCTGGCCAGTGGCAGGTTATTTACCTTTGAACTGTTTTCAAGCAATAGGCTCCTTGCACACTGTTAGGGCTATGCAAAAGTTATTAGATTTACCTGAGTGTATTAATTATAATATATACTATATAACTGAATTATATCCCTTGTATTATACAGCAACACTTGTTTGAGTGTGTTTTAAATTTATAGTTTTGAACATTTTTGCAGTAAGCAATGAAACAAAACATACAAACCAATAATGACAAACTTCCCAATTCAGAACATTTCAACCATAAAAAGCCACTCATTACAATCCACCAATATCAGTCAATACACACAATCTCTGCCAAAGTAAAAGTAATCTGAATAATTCCACATTAAAGATATCTGAAACTAATGAAGAGGTTGTTTCTAGAAAACAACTGTATATTTCAGTGTTTCATCTACAAATTCAGTGCCTGCTGCCGTCAAAGAATAAATTGCCTATGTTAAATTAAAAAAATGGTAAGCTGGTATATTGCAATAGAAAATGGATGGCAAGCCGAAAAACAGATTCATAGTTATTAGGCATCTCATCCAAAGGAGGACATCCTCAGGACTGCAGCATACAAATGTACATGCTGTAGGAATAAAACCTCAAGCCTCTACATTAAGATGCAAGTATTCTACTTGTGGTGCTACTAACTACTATAGCTTTAAAACTTTATACCACAATAGAGATACCATTTGCTAAACAAAACAGCTGCACATTGTAAATAGACTTGGCATGAGCAGCAGTAAACTTTGCTTCCCTTAAAACTCACAGTTCCTTGAAAATGCATTTGAAAATAAATTCCACCTGCTAACTCTATTCACTGTCATTTCACTGTCTCTCTCTCTCTCTCTTTCTCACACAAACATACCACACCCCTCAAGGCCTCAACCTTAGTGCAAGAAATCTGGACAAAGTCTAAAATAAATAGGGACAGATTATAAATATGGCTGTCAAACTTAGAAAATTGCAAGAGTAACAGGATTTGTGTTAGTATGCATTTTTCTAAATGATATGACGTCTAAAACTGAAATGTCTCATTATTTAGCAACTTCAATCCTTTTTAGGAGGAATATGGGGCAAAAATCTGGACATTCTGCAAAAACCTGGACAGCTGAGGGGTATGCTACCTCCCTGTTACACACACACACACACACACACACACACACACACACACACACACACACACACACACACACACACACACACACACACACACACACACACACACACACACACACACACACACACACACACACACACACCAAATAATTCTGGTCAGGCTTGAATTAGTTCTGGGAAGGTTGCACTGAACGGCACCATGCTTGATCTGAAGTGGGTGAAATCCCGGTAGCCAGTTATAATAACTGATCTGCAGCTCAGCAATGTGGAGCATTAATGCATTTTTTTGCAGAGCATTGTTTCATCACTACCTATTGTGTTTGCACATAACCTGTAGTTATTTCAAACATTTGTCTTTTTTGATTACTACAAAGTACATTTACCCACCAGAGCTATTGTGTTTTGACTTCAGTGTGGAGCTTACCTAGTTGTTGCAGGGCTTGGCTTTTAAGTAAGGTAGCAATGCTTATTTACCATATACCATTAAAGTCACCCAACTACAATTGTACTAACACACAGACACTGCTATAAGACACTGGTCTTCAATAAAATGTAATGAGCTTCTGAAAATACTGTAATCCTGTCCTTTTATTACAAATACTGTCATATGCATTTCAATACCCAAGGCTTATACATTATCTAGTTATGTAAATATTCTCTGCATGGCAACAACGAAAAGGCTTACAATGCTGGTAATTCTTTAACAGTATGCTTACTAAAGCTTACTTGCATCTTACAGTCTCTGACAAGCTTACCTGATGTTCATTAAACCATGGCTACTTAAACAGAGCAACAGGGCACTGTGACAGCATGCAGTTCCTGAATAATAAGAAGCATAAATCAACAGTATAAAAATCTGATAGAAAACCAGAACATTCTGCAAAATCAAGGACAGATGAAAAGCCACGGTCGTATTTGTGATCTACCTTGGATGGGGGAATACTCTGGTTAGAAAGTTTAGACCTATTACACACTAAACAAGAAAGCAAAGGGTAAGGTACCAGTAGAGATAAGCACTTTTCAAAAGATATATAACAACCACTAAACGTATAATGTAGCTGAATGCACAAAGAAAAAGGAGAATAAGCTTTGTTTTGCACAGACCATTACCTGGGACGGGTGATCTGGGAGGGTTGTTCATGTGCAAGTCAATCAACTCTTAATAAATAACACACACGAAAACAAAGAAAAAGAAAAACAAATCATTGTTCATTTAAAATAAACCTATAAATTACCTATCCCTTCTGGATACTTTATAAATGATTCCAGCATGAATACCTATGCCATCTAGTTCCTGTGTTGAGATCTTCATGCAATAAAATAGGGCCGTCAGCTGATGCAATCCATCCAAGTCACAGCTAAGTCAGCTAGGTCGATTGTAGACTAGGTATCTTTTGGAATGTACTTTTGCTGCTTTTTTCGATCTTTTGGAATGTACTTTCATGGCCCCTTAATGGAACCTATTTCCTCCAGCTAGATTTCTGTATGAAAGAAAGAGAACTGTTCTACTGTGTCACCCTAGATTACTTCATATTTTATATTAGCAGGTCATATTTGTTTGAACTTGGAACTGGATTATGAAGACAACTGATTTCACTGACTCTCTGTTCTGTCCTGCATTACCCTCATTCTCTTCTCATCTTATCCTTGTCTCTCTTTCGTACAGGTGATTTCACAAGAGATCAGTTTGAGTTCAATGCTTCCTCAGCTAAAAAAAAAAAGACTGAAGATGCCTGTATAACTGCTCCAGCATAAGAGTGACTGGAGCTTAGCTTTTGCTTTGTGAAAAATTGTTATATTTCCCTGGGGTGTGGAAAGTAATTTGGGTTTTGTCTTTATTAAAAAAGGTGGCTGGATACTTAAGTTGCACTTCAAAAACCAGTTTGTTGCCCATGGCATAAAGGGTAACAGTTCTTTGCATTTCAGGTACATTTAAGTGCTATAGTCCAGAGCAACACAAATCAGGTAACCCTTAGTCATGAGATTCTTTCAAAACTCTCTGAGAAGTCTAAGAATTGTATTAGGTTTGTTATTTCCTTTGAACTGGAAGACAGTCTCATGACTCCACTTCATTACAAAGGGACTGCATCTGTTCAACAATATGGCAAGTATTCTTTGATGAAATGAACCAGATCCTGTTCTGTGTTTTCTGATAGTCCAATAAACTGCATATAATTGCAGCAGGTACAGGTCTCTAGGTCTTCCACTTTCAACTCCATCATTGCTTGGGAATGCAGGACCTGTACATATTGGCAATGCTTTGATGTCAGTACACACTGCTCTGATATCTCCTCACACTGCTGGTGAAGCACCTCTTGTATTGTGGAGAGCTGTGATTCATGGATTGTTGTGACAGTCTGAATTTGCTAGATGTTGCCACCTCTCCCTCAATAAGTTTGGAAAGTGCTTCAGTTGAGCCCCTCAAGGCACTCAGTTCAATTGTACTATTGGATGGTTCAGATGCCATACTGGGAAGTAAGTCTTCCCTATACAGAGATGCCATTCAGAACACAGGTTACAACAGAAGCCTAAACTAGGGACCAGCCACAAATTTAATCAGGCTGTGTAGAAGTGGGTGCTCATAGGATCAAAGCAATATAGTTGATGGACTCAGTGTTGCTGCTTAGTGCATTTCTGATGATACAAAATCCCCCTCTGCATGAGCTGATCACAATCACACTTCCTTCTCCATGCACATGCCCTCATATGTTCTGCCAAAACCTTGTGCCATCTTCAACATATAACCCGGGAATATTTTACCTCCATTTAATCCTACGTTAATAGCTGTGAGTTCCTACTAAATCCAAAAAAACAACAAAGCTACTCCTATTCCTCCCCAGAACACAAAACCTGAATAGGGCTGTTACAGTCCTAAATAACATGAAAATAAAAATGTTCTTGGACATAGAACTATTTGGGTCATTATAGACTGCAGTTTGAAATTTAACCTGCATAAATATAAGTCCATCAAAAAGTCCCACCAAAGATTCAGAATACTCAAAAACAGTCCATCACAGACAACTAAAAAAAAAAAAAACAGCATCTACTGTTTGCTTACGATCCCTCCTTTTTCTCTCTCCAATCTTGACAAATCTATAGACCACATACATCTAAACTGGAACAATCCTACAATGAAGTGTTAGGTTTGCAAGAGGTCTGCCTTATAGGTCACACCACTGGATTAACCTAAAACAACTAAACTGGATTGAAAAGCCATATTACCTCACCTTCAGTAAGATAATCATGTCCCACTAAATACTACACAATACACAAAAGTGTCTAACCTGACAGGAATCAAACAACATTATGAGCAATCAAGACGATTATGTTCACTTGCCAAACTTCGTAATGTTCACAAGCCCAATAACTCAGTAGGAGATGACCTATACTCAAATTACATCAATAAAACATGGAACTCAATCCCACTCTGATTGAGGTTAACTAATTACTCCCTCACCTTTGAAGCTGACCTTACAAACCTTTTCCTTAACCTGTCTCTTGTATTCCACATTTTTCTACCCTTAATTACTTCTCTATCTTTGACACTTAGCTCCTTCTCAGTTCATCTGTAGCACTAGCAGGAAGTAACACAAATATAATACTATCTGTTCCTCTACCATTATTTTTGTAAGTACAGCATGTAATCACAACTAAATATACTACTTCCTCTGTGCTTACTCTACTATACACTCACAAACCTACCTAACCACATGTAATACTGCCATCTAATCAATTCAACTTTCATTTTTAATCTCTGTCCACCTCAACAGTTCTTGACATATCTATCACTATGATTCTTCAACAATTATTTTTGTGTTTATTTATAAATATTCAATAGCTTGTTTCTATTTACTGTAGTTTTGTACATATATAAATTACCATAGTATTTCTGTTATATTTGTGGAATCTCTGGAGCTCCCTGCTGAAAAGGGCTAAACAAATGTTGATAGATAACTGAATAAGTAAATAAGTAAATAAATAAATGACTAACATTAATGCTATAAGAATTTGCTACCTTACTAAATTTCAATTGGTTAGGCATATTCTGTAGTTATGCCTTGTTACCTACCATCCTAAACTCAAAGTATGTGTGTGGATTATATTTGGAAAGGTAAATCTTCCAGTGTAGCATGCAAAGGCCTGCCTATAGAACCCAATTAGTTACCAATATCTGTATACAATCAACCTGATGTCAATCCCGTTCTGAAAAACAGCCCCAAACCACTAAACTCAACCAGACATGAAGCAGCTGGTCTGCCCAAACAGTGATAAATGTGCCCGTGAAAACAAAAACTACACACACACACACACATGCGTGCGCATGCACACACTGTCCCATCTTCCATCCAACTACTCACTCTGAAAATGTCCCATCTTCCATCCATTTCAGTTTCCTCACGCTCCTAAGTATCCATCCATCGCGCTTGTGAACCCGAAACCATCCGTGTCCCGCCTCCATCTTCAGTGAAGTCCGTCTCGGTTCCCGCTTGCGAACCCGAAAACGTCCGTGTTAGTTCCCTCGCAAACTTGAAATGCACTGCGCGATGAGCGATGATGTCAGCACGCCCGCGACTAGACTGACTTCTTAAAGAAGAACGCGCCCAAAAAAAAAAAAAAAATACTTTTTTTAAGCTAGTCAGCCGATTCCAGGGGGGTGCAAGTGCACCCCCTTGGTAAGAGCCACTTTGGTGGGCAGTGGCATGCTACCACAACAAGGGACTGCCATTCACTTTACCCCCTGCCACCCAAACAACAGACTCAGACTATGCATGGGGGGCTCACTTGGCAGGGCAGTGCATTCAGGGCAAATGGAACCCGAGTCAGATGCACCTGCATATCAATCAAAAAGAAATGTTAGCTGTACAGAATTCCCTGACAGCCTTCAAGGACCACATTCTTCCAGGACAATTATTAAGACAGACAACACCACTGTCATGTGGTACATAAACAAGTAGGGGGGAACCCACTCGTATCCCCTCTGCAGACTAGCCATGGCTCTGTGGAACACAGCCTTGAGCTACCAAGTGCACCTACAAGCTCAATTCCTGCTAGGCAAGCAAAATTCACTGGGAGACGACCTAAGCAGAAATGTCATGGACCCACACGAGTGGAAACTGGAACCAAAGATATTCAACATTTTGAGAAACAAATGGAGGAACCCGGAGATAGACCTGTTTGCCTCCCCTCAGAACTACCAATTGGACAAATTCTGCACAAGGACTTCCCACAGTCAAGCTTGGAAAGTGGATGCCCTGTCCTTCACCTGGGAAAGCTTCTCAGTTTATGCCTTTCTCCCTCTGCCTCTCCTCTCGAAAGTGCTACTAAAGATCAAACAAGTCAAACCAAGGGCAATACTGATTGCACCAGACTGGCCACGCCAGCACTGGTACCCCCTTTTGCGCTGTATGTCATTGCTTGCTTATTTTTTCTAAATCCAGAGCTGGTTTTGCCACTGCAGACTTGCAGGGCTTAATAGCTGGTCCTAATGCTCTCTTAACTTCCTCCTCCATAACTTAGCTTTGGGAATCTACCCAAATGTAATGACTGCAACAAAACATGTGAAACACGAAGAACATAGTACAGTTGTGTACACTTCGGTGTTCGAGTGTATTCACTGTTTCAGTCCTAGTTACCCTCCATCCAGCCCCCTGACTTCTATTGGCTATACCTTGCTTCTTGATTAAGTGTATTTCAGCTTTCTGGTGTATTTGCTTTTTGTTGGAGGTGTAACCTTATATATAATTGCTTCCCATTATGGGGGCACCTGACATCTGGGGCAAGAAAAACTGATGCAGTGGCGTCGGCTGCATGCTTTATACCCCTGACGACCTGACGTCTTGGAAGAAGAGACAGCATCTGACGGAGGACCCAATCTAGAGGTGGAAAGCCCTATGACAGTCTTGGTGGATCAAGTGCTTTGGCAGCCAAAAGTGAATCATTATGTAACTGGTAGTCACAGGTTCCTAACCTTGATAGGAGTCTAACAGTGGCTGAGCTGAGCCATAAGGTTCCAGTTTGAGTGTGGCAGCTGTATAGTCTGGCATTCAGACATCACCCTACCCCATCCCCAGTTAAGGTGTTCTTTTCCTTTCATGTCCATTCCCTCCCTAATTTGAAGTTCAGCCCTCCCCAACAGTAGCTGTCCTAATTCTGTGTCCACCCTTGTGTCAGCATCTCCCCTTTTGGTCTTTGTCTTTTCTCTCTCTTTTTCCAATCCCCCTGTTGCCAGCTCTGTACCTTCATCCTCTACCATTCTTAAGAATATAAAAAAAAAATGGCTTCTGCTTCTCCACCACCTTACCTCTCTTCTGTTCTCCTTGTCCTTCTGTGTATTCCTCTGTTCTTCTTCCCCATTTTGTTTTTTCCTTATACGCATTTCTTTCCTATTTATAATGTAAAAATAAGTAAAACACTTTTGACTGCCAAAGCATTTGATCCACCAAGACTGTCATCGGGTTTCCAGTGTTCCTTGATTTACTTCATTGCCTCATGTTTTTACATGATTTCTCTGTACCACCTACATTTTCATAATGTACTTTATTGTATCTATAATGCCTGTTGTGTCTATGCTTTTTGTTAATGCAAACTGTTCCAGTATTATGTAATTTTTATCCTAACTGCCTTTGTGGAGATTTTCTCCCCAGGTTTCCACTGAAAAAGTTTACTTCTTGGCCCAGTGGACTTTCCTGATAAACAAATGCCAATAAATAAATACCTTTTGTATTCTGCAGCCCTGATCTAGGCTCCCAGCTGTGCTCATAACCAAAGATTGTGCATGAGAACACTTATCCCAATGCACACACTACATGCAGGTTACTGGGATCATGAAGTCAGTTGACTGCCACAACACTGTGCCTTAGTCATTGCGTGACTTGTTCTGTTTTTCACCAGCAAAATGCCTACTTATACAGACTCCTCCATACAATGTCACTGCTTCCACATAGATACACATTGCGTTACTTTGAATGAGACCTTTATACGCTTGCGTAAGCATTTTTTCTGATTACCAGTCAATATGTTTTCACCAGTCTGGGTGTAAATCTTTGTACCTGGTACATCTGATATGTCTAGATTTGGTCATTTCTAACTACAGATTCATCCCTCTACTTGTGTCTTTTAATTTATCTTTGCTAATTAATGACAAAATACTTAAAATTCACTCTTAAAAAGAAAAAAAGCAGAAAACAACACATTTGCAGTTTCCTTGAAGGCAAATTATCCTTTTTTTAGTCTCTTGAGTTAAATATGTAAGCAAACATGCCTCCTGTTAAGAGTGATTCCTATACTTTAAAAAAAAAAATAAAATAATGCGGCAGTGTCTTTTTTCCATTAAGTTTTTTGCCATTCATTTCAAAGAAGCATTTGTCAAGGCAGGCTGTTGGCTGTAAGGTACATTGGGAATTTTTTATTAGTATGTAATGTCACATAATGGTGCATGCATTTTTTTTTATTTTCATTGGTTACTTAATACTGTGTTTGATTTGAAAAATGATCGAGTGAAAAAAGACACAGAAAAATTGCTTTTATTTTGTGATTCAACAGTTCTAAAGGACTAGTCTGTTGACTTCAAGGAAGGTAATTATACCTCACTGATATGACCGATTGTTGAACACAGAGCTGTGTGTTGCGGCTTCCAAAAAAGCTGTCTGAAAGAATTTGAGAAAATACGTTGAGTAATTATTTTAATAAGTCATAGGGTTAGGAAGTCTGAAAACTGTAAGGCTTCAGGAACTGTCATTATATTGTATTTTTTTTACAACTCTTGTTTGAAAACAAGTGAAAATAAGAGAAGTTGCAGTAGCAGAGTAGTATGTGAAGCACGATTCAGTGATTACTCTCCAAAATCATGAAAAAGACAGAAAACCTGAAAATGTTGCATGATGATTTTCCAGGCAGCTCTTCAGGAATCTAGACTTGATATATGGACAGGATTAATGATCTTCAGTTATATGCTATTTACTGTAAGAGATAAGAAGGTTTAGGCAGGTGCTGAGTAGGACGCATGTAACAGCAGTGCTGTGGTTTCAGCGCAATTAACTAAAGGTACTTGTCAGATCCAGAGACTGCAGCAGAAGAAAACTCAAAGAACTAAAAGGTCAGTAGATGCATAGTTAGCTGAGTGTTTGCCAGAAAATTATGATCTGATGTTGTCAGTCTTCACATAATCATTAACTGTGGGCTGTTTTCTGAGCCTCGGAACTGACTCGACCATTTATTTCACCTCACGCCTTCCAAACCCTGGAGCTAGGCTTTTACCCATAATGCTCCTCTCAATTTACCTCAAATTTCGTTTGCCACTTCGTGTGTCAGACGTGTTCAACCACTCACGAGCCTTTGCTTAAGATTTAAGTAAGTTTTTTCCTTCATTGTTCTCTTGATAAGGTCCTTTTTCTCTTCTAATAAATCTCTTCTTTACCCGCTCCTCTCAGTTGTATTCCGCGTGTCTGCGTGCCTCTCTTTTTCAATTTCCTCTCTACTGTTGGTAGTCCTTTCATAGTACCATTGTCAGTATTCCCATTTTACCTGTTTAAGGTAGTCCTCTTTACTGTAGTTGAAATTTTCTGTTTTTCTCTCTAAATTTTCAATAAAAAAAAAAAAAAAAGAAAGAAAAGTATGGCTGAAAAGGCAGAGTCTCCAGCCAAATCTTTGAAAGGCACCTAAGGTTTTAAGAAGCGTCTTAAATGTCAGGGCAAAATGCCCAATTCCGACAGACATACATTGTGCGTATACTGTCTAGGCAAAAACTCATTTGCAAGAGAGTTGCTCTGTCTGTCATGGCTTCTCTACCAGGACTCTTACAGAATGTAAGAACAAGCTCTTTCTAAAAGGCCTTCTGAAGAGCGAATTTAAAGAGGCCATTTCTGTGTCAAAAATAGAAGCCCGTTCATCTTCATTATCCTTTCCTTCCTCTAGCAGATGTCCTTGTTAGGTTCTAAGTGTTTTGGAACCTTCCAAGAAGGCTTCAAAGCACTCTTCGCTGCTGATCACTTCAACAGCACCGAAAGTAGGACGTGACTCAACACCAGCAAAAACTTCAGAGCTGAAATTGGTTTTCTCGGCATTGACAGACAAACTGGTACTGGAACAACCATAATTTATCTCGGTACCAAGCTCTAGGTACTCACCTTCAATTGATCCTTTTATGGATAGACCTCCCAGCCCCTTCATAGATGTCAGACCCCCTAGATCTCCATTAACTGCATCAGTTCGGTCCACTAAGTCTCTCCGAGGCCAACATCATGAGACTGGTGGATCAGCTCTTCATGGCGAGGGGATTGCCTTTGGTTCCTAGCCAAGCTGGCATCGGAACCAGTCCTACCACGACACCACCTGTTCCCCTCCAACTCCTGTTGAGACATTGGAGTCTTCGGTTCTGACACACCCGGCATCGACTGTCTTTATTCCGGTAGCAACTTCTTCTCCAGTACCAAGAGCTGCCTTGAGTTCCTCAGTCCTTTTGGCACCGGAGGCTTCCCAGAGTCGAGTCTCCTTGGTCGAGTCCAAGGCATGTAGGACGACTTCTTTAACTTCGGAGCCGTTCATGACCCTTGGTGCTTCGGCCTTTGTAGGATCGACCCAGGCTTCGGTCGGTTTCAGGAGTTGCTTCTTGGTGCAGGGTGGGACCTCTGTAGTCTTTCAGTTCTGGGCTCCCATTCCATTACGGGGGGTGAGGTGGGGCTGCTTTCTGAATCATGGAGAAGGCCTTGTCCATTGGGGACTCTGTTTCTGCCATCCCTGTTGGGACAGATCTCAGCATCACCTCATCCGGAGCTATCATCGGTCTCATCCCCCGGACAGAGGGCAGGAAAGACGCACCTTGGTGGTTTCCTCATCAGATACTTCCCTGGAGCATCCCCCCGAGGAAGTACCTGCAAAGAAAAACTGCAAGAGGAAGCACTTAGACGCCCAGGAGGAGTCTTACACCGAAGATACCAACTTTGATGAAGGGAGGTTTCCCCCAGGTCACCCCCCTGATGATGTTTCCTTCGGGGACATCCTGGAAATCCTAAAACAGAGGGGTGGCTGGTCTTCCATCCAGCCTTCTTCCGCGAAGTCAGTATAGCTGGAGGATTTTCGTGCTCAACCCGCTACTTCTTGGATCTCTCCACCTGCGGACGAGCTCATCAAACTGATCGCTCAGCAGGTGTGAAGGATGCCCAACTCCATTGAACCGATTCCCAAGAGACCTGATCAGATCCTTTCAGCCCCTAAAGATGAGCAACACTGGTCAAAAGGCATACCCGTTGATGCCATGGTGATAGCGCAGCCACAAAAAAGGAACTTGCTGAGGAAAGTTCAGCTCTCCATCCTCCTAACAAGGAGTCTATGACTTGGCATAGGTTTAGGAAGAACATTTACACTTTGGCAACCTTTGCTCTCAGGTCCCTGAATTATATGGCACATTTCACAAGTTTGCAGAGAGAGTTGATCAAAGAGCTTTCCGATACCCTGTCAGGAGCAGTAGCTGAACAGGTACGAGACAAAGTTGCCTCACAGCTTGCAACCCTTGAAGTGATTTTTAACTCGTCTATGAGGCTGATTGCCCATACAGCTGAAGGGATGACAACAGCAGCAGGTTCAGGCAAAGCCATTAGAAGGCATTCCTGGATGTGCTTTTGAGGAGCCATTTAAAGCGCCATTCATCAACACTCCGTTTGACGTATCATCCCTTTTTCGCCCCAAAGATAGACACTTTCACCAGATGTGAAAAGGATCGGAAGACTTTCTGCTGTAGGAGTACATTTCTGCACTCCTCAGAGGCCCTACTCTAGGAACCAGAGAAATGGGAGACTATGGTTTAAAAAATCCCAAGGGCCTTTCTAGGATTCACGTGGCGAAGACTTTCCCCAGGGTATAGGGGGAACTAACGGAAGATGCTGCCCCAGAGGCAGAAGTGGCCCGCCTTACCAGGGGGTCCAGAGATTCTTTCTCTGGTGCTTCCAACCAGCACCCCTGAAGGGACGCTCGATTGCCCTTGTCTGGAGGCAGTTGGGGAGACAACTATCTCTTTACCAGCCCGCCTGGCAACTGATTACTTCAGACAAATGGGTGCAGGCAGTAATATCCAGAGGTTACAAGATCCCACTTTTTGTACATCCAAAAACGACTCCCGGATGTTCCACCCAGTCACAGGGAAGCAGCAGTTCTAGAAATTTAAAAACTGCTTGACAAAAGAATCATACAGAAAGTCCCATCAGACCAAATAGGATCTGGGTTTTACTCAAAATTCTTTTTAGTGCCCAAAAAAACAGGGGACTGGAGACACATCTTGGGATCTCCACCAGTTCAAGAAAGCAGTTCAGCAAACAAAGTTCCGGATAGTCTCGGTACAGTCGATACTTCCATTCTTGGAAAAAGAAAATTGGATGTGCTCTCTAGACCTCCAGGGCACGTGTTACTACATAAAAATGGAAAAACGGTCCAAGAGGTTCCTGCACTTCCAGCTGGGAGCCAGTCATTTCCAGTTCAGAGTGCTGCCCTTTGGACTCACCAGCCTCCAGGGTGTTGACCAAATCTATTGCAGTGGTTGCAGCTCATCTCAGACTGCAAGGGTTTTGAGTTTTTCCATACCTCGACAACTGGCTCCTCACTGCTGCCACCTGGCATCAGAACGGGCAAGAGATTACACTCTGCATCTCTGTACATCTCTAGGCATCACAATAAATAACGAAAAGTCAAATTTAAAGTCTTCTTAACAATTGGAATTCGTTGGGGCCCAGTTGGACACTGTTACAGGAATCGCTTCACTTCCACTAGAAAGATGACAAAGGATCAGATCTCAGGTCAGTGGAATTATCCAAAGCAAAAAGGTTCAGCCAGATTTGTCCTACAAGCATTAGGCTCATTGGGCAAAAAAAAAAAAAAAAAAGGTGAAATTATGGAATTTCTGCAAAATGAAAGATTTGCTGTAGAAGGTCTTACGCAGGTTACAGCACAACATGATGGAACACAGCCCAAACGTAAGGAGAAGACAGGAAGATCAGGAGACCTCTGAAGAAGAAATATGGACATGGGAAAGAAAGAGATTTAATATGGTGTAATATCTATGCAAAGGAGAAACCAAAACTAATCAATACAAAAAGAGCAGCACCAAAGATATTTGAAGAGAAATACAGGTAAAGGAATCGAGGTATGGAAAACTTTGCAGTACAAAAACTAAGAAGACAGAGGAAAAGTAGCAAAGGAGATAAGTAGTGGAGAAGTTAAAGAAACAGAAACTGAGGTCATGAAGTACCTCCAAAGTGAAGGACTCAGTGTAGAAAATCTAATTCAGAAAGCACCACAACAGGACAAAAAAATGGAACTCCAAATTAAGGGGAAACCAGTGGAATGGGAAGCAATTTGTTAGGTGCCTTATGAAGATATTTTAGAGCCTTCCACAGAAAACCAATATAAGCATCCTCTTGAAGCTGGACAGCAAGGAAAGGAACAGGAAACTGTGGAAACTCTGATGCAGTTAATGTTGAGGAGTGATAGGTCAATGAGTTCTCATATGACAGAGCAACAGATGGCACAGGATGAAATTGAAGAGAATGCACCACAGGAATATGCAATAGAACTTTCTATAGAATGCCCACAAGGAATGGAAAACAAAAAATGTGCCCTCAGTCTAGAAGAAACCGAGCTAAGAGAAGAGTTGCTTGACTTTAGAGATAGACATATTAAGGTCAATGAAAGAAATAGACTGCAGAAGGTCAATAAAACCCCAAAAGTTAGAAGCTTGATCAAACAAATGAACACAGTAATTATGACTGTCCATAGAGATTCATGCAATATAACAGAAGTAAACAGGATATATTACTGTGCAGCTAAATTAATAACTGATAAAGTTCTACCACAAGAACACAGGGTAGTGAAGGAGAGAAAGGGGAGAAATTGAATACCATCATGGAAGTATCAAATAGAGAAAACCTGTAAAGCAACTAAGATAAGAAATGTTACTATTAGAAGAGTATAGAAGAGGGAACAGCTCAACAAAAATACTCCGAAAGATAGAGGTGATAAAAGCAATGTGCAGTAGCAGAACAGATCAGGATCTGTCATGCACTATCGCAAATAATAAACTAAAAATCTCAGCACAGACGGAAAAACTTGGATGATACTTGGACAAATATAAGGGAAAAGTACAAAATAAGCAATTTATTGATGACCCAGAAAGTTTTATAGAGAATTGGGAAATAAGATAACAGGAATTGAAAGACCACCAAAAAAGAAGAAGATACATTTTGGAGAAGTACCTGTGAAGATCCTGTGGAACATAACAGAGATGCTAATTGGATAGAAGTAAAAGAAAGAATAAGAAGTTTGAAGGTACAGGATATGAAATGGGATGAAGTAACAGCCAGAGAGATTGAAACAAAGTTAAGAAAAGCCCAGGCCCAGATGCAGTAACCTAATTTCTGGTTAAAGTATTAACATCTTTGCACTAAGGTTTAGCCATGAGTAAGAATTATTTATATGTGCACCCTGAACAGGCACCAACCTGGTTAACAACAGGAAGAACAATGCTCCTACTTGCTTGAACCTGCATGTACCCTAAGAATTATAGACCAATAACTTGTCTTCCAACGACGTATGAACTATACACTGGAAGTGATGCTGACAATAGTTTATAGTCATTTAGAAGAAAACTCAATTATGGCAGTAGAACAAAAGGGCAAAAGAAAATCATATGGAACAAAGGATCATTTGCTGTTAAATAAAGTCATAGTAGAGAACTGTAAAAGGGGAAGAATCTCAGTAAGGCATGGATTGACTAAAAAAAGTATTTGATAGTATCCCACGTTCATGG
The DNA here is from genome assembly GCF_019279795.1 of Protopterus annectens. NCBI lineage: Eukaryota > Metazoa > Chordata > Ceratodontiformes > Protopteridae > Protopterus > Protopterus annectens. The sequence continues at coordinate 875,796,460 of NC_056739.1, read as the reverse complement.
ATAAAAGAGTGCTTAGAAATGTATAAGATACATCCTACACTGAATCAACTACATTGCAGTGACCATGAAACAGTGGCAGACAACTTTGCAATTAAACCATGATAAAGGACAACTTATTCCAGGGATAGAAATTCAAAGGGGGATATTCCAAGGTGACTCTGTCACCACTGCTTTTCTGCCTTGCTCTTAACCCACTAAGCTGTCTACTTAACAGCTTAGGTCATGGCTATAATTTGACTCCTAGTAAACAACAAAGTGCAAAGACTTCTTATCGTCTCTTTGTCAACTATTTGAAACTGTATAGCTCATCAGATGAGGAACTGAAAGCACAACTGCAAGTTGTCAAAACTTTTTCAGTTGATATAAGAATGTCATTTGGTCTTGATAAATGTGCAAAAGCAACTTTTAAAGTAGGAAAACTGCAGCATTAGGAAAACATCAGTTTGGGACAAGAATGTGATATAAAAGAACTTGCACAAGAGGGAGTGTATAAATATTTGGGAATTGATGAAGGATCAACAATAAAACATGAACAAATGCAAATAAAACTTAGTAAGGAGTATTTCAGAAAACTTAAATTAATCCTGAAAACAGCATTGACATCTAGGAACAAAATCCAAGCTATAAATCTATTTGCTCTTCCTGTCCTAATCTAAAGTTTTGGAGTGACTGGTCGGAAAAGGTGCTGGATAGATTAGATAGGAAAACAAGAAAGATGCTTCGTGCTCACCAAATGATTTATAAACATCAGTGCATACCATGATTATATATTCCCTACTCTGAAGGAGGGATGGGCCTCCTTGAAATTGATTACATGTGTAGATCTGCAATCGTGGGACTCCACAATATCTGTTGACCTCGCATGACACAAATGCAAAAGTTTTGAAATATGAGGAGAATAAATCTAAGTTGACTTCTCTGCATAATCTAGTGGAAGCATATTGGTGTCAAGCAGGAATGGAAATCAGACCAGAAGTAGATAAAAATCAGTCAGGAACTGAATGTGCCAAAAAAACAAAAAGACTATAAGGTGAAGGACCAGATAAGAAGGCAAGAAATGTGGAAAAAGCATAAATATAGTTGCAAGTATAGAAAACTTCTTGAAGAACCTCATGTTGATCAGGAACGAATGCAGGAATGGTTAAGGAGAGGTGAATTTAAACCAAGAGAAGAAAGGTTAATATTGGCACAGAGAGACATAAAGTCATAAAATATCAGGATTTGCAAGCAGAAATGAGAGCAATGTGGAAGAAAGATACGCAGATAGTTCCAATAGTAGTAGGAACAACGGTTCCTATAAAAGAGTCTACAATCATATTTAGATATGCTACCAATACATGTAACTCTGTACGAATTACAGGAGGAGTCATTACTGGGCACATTGCGGGTGCTGCGAAGTGCACTTTTGGCTGACATCAAAGAGTGAAATAATACTAATTTCATGAACTTTAATCGTAGTGTGACTTAGGAATGGGGTCCATTCCTTTCATACTATTAGAAACCCAAAAGATTTGGAGAAATTAAAAAAGATCAGATCTCAGGTCAGACAAATTATCCAAAGCAAAAGGGTTGCAGCCAGATTAGTCCTACAAGCATTGGGCTCAATGACAGCTTCAATCACTCTTGTTCCCTTAGCAAGGTATTGCATGCGAATCTTAGTGGTCCGGATATTGGCTAAGGCTCTTGCCACCCCCATAGTGCCTTTTTTAGGCAAGGCTCAAAAGACAAACCCACCTCCTTAGAAAACAAAAATGGAAAAAAACTAAGGGTAATGCTGCTCAACGCCAGAAGTCTAAATCTCAAGATGCAGGCACTTGATGCACTCCTCAGCATGGAGAACATCGACGTCTGTGTAGTAACTGAAACCTGGTTCAAGGCTCCTGAGAGCACCCCAGCGCTACCAGGCTATACCTCGTATCATGCTTTTCGGCCCCAAAACCCGGGCCGAACCACAAAGGAGGGGTGTCCATATTCATCAAGGACACCCACACCTTCAGGTTAGTAGCAACACATGAAGCATCAGAGACCATACAGGTGCAACTAACCATAGGAAAAACTGCTATACAACTGGTAGCATGTTATAGACCACCCTCCCAATCTCAAGAACCCCACTCAGCCTTCCTGAAGACATTGGAGGATATGAATGTATCACAAAATACCATCATACTGGGAGACTTCAACTACCCAAACATAGATTGGGTACATTATTCTAGCCCTAATACCTTAGCCCAAAGGTTCCTGGAATTCATAAATTCAAATGCACTGGAACAACTAGTCACCTCTCCCACTAGGGGAGATAATATACTAGACCTGATCATCACAAACATGGGGACAAAATGAAGTATACCCCTCACTAGTGAGATCTGACCACAAACTAATCACCCTGGATATACATATCCCACCTCCACCCCCAGCACAAAAGACCACTGTGAAAAACTTCTCAAAAGCAGACTTCACTCTTCTTAAGACTGAGATGGTATCCTTTAAGCCCACTGTGCCAGTGGATACCACATCCCACAATGCCGAATCCTTCACAAATGCTTTCTATGGACATCTCCAAGAATGCATGGATCATGCAATCCCAAACAAATCCAAGTCCCTCTCCACCAAAGGTAAGCATCCTGTCTGGTGGACCTCAGCCATAAACAAATTGTATAACAAAAGAAGGAAGCTACTGCACGTCAGAGCAAAATCCCATGAAGGCAAGACATCTCTGATCAACATTAGCAGAAAACTACGTTCTCTCATAAAAACATACAAGGCAAACTTTGAGAGAAAAATCGCTAAGGACACTAAAGATAACCACAAAGCCTTCTTCAGCTATGTTAGAAACCTGGGCGGAAACCCTCAGATATGCTCAGAGTTGGTTCAAAACAACAAAAAATGCACTGAACCCACATATATTGCCAACATTCTGGCTGACGGGTTCAGTGCAAATTTCTCCCCTCCTTCACCCCCAAAAGAAGAAATACTTATCCCAGCTGAATGTAATCTCCCTGTCATCTCAGATGTCCAAGTGAGAACCGCCCTAAACAAAGCAAAAAGCACAGCATCAATGGGACCTGACGGTATCTCGGGTTGCATGTTACGTGAACTCCAAGAGGAGCTAAACCCACACATAAAAATGCTATTTAACCTTAGCCTTACTTCGGGATATGTACCTGAACACTGGCGTACAGCAACAGTGGTCCCACTCCACAAGGGGGGTGCCTCTACAGACCCTGGAAACTACCGCCCCATAAGCTTAACCAGCCTGGTCTGCAAAGCTATGGAAAGAATCATTATGGAACTCATAAACAGAGACATAGGGGACCTACAGACACTTGACCCCACCCAGTTCGGCTTTGTATAAACCTGGTTGACTTTTTCAAAACAGTCACTAGAGCCATTGATGAGGGCAAAGCAGTCCATACAGCATACCTGGACTTGGCTAAGACCTTCGACACAATACCCCACTCAGGCATCATAGATAAGCTCAACAGCTTAAAAGTAAACCCTTATGTCACTAGATGGGTTGCAAACTGGCTAAAGGACAGAACCCATAAAGTTAAAGTCGCTGGAGCAATGTCAGACTCAAAGCCAGTCACAAGTGGTGTCCCACAGGGATCTGTCCTGGGACCTCTCTTGTTTGGCATTTATTTCTCAGATGTTAAAGCAAACATGGGAGGGCTGTGGCTGACAAAGTTCACAGATGACTGCAAAATAGGCGCCATAGTCGATACACCAGCCGACACACACATCCTACAAAAAGGCCTCACAGAAATGGACAACTGGTGCCGGAGTCACGGCCTTAAACTAAATGCCAAAAAATGTATAGTCATCCCCTTTGGGAAAAACAAAGTACCCACAAATTATCACATAGACAGCAGCCCACTGAGTACGGCAAAAGTAATCGGAGACCTAGGGACCCAAGTCGACAGCGACCTCTCATTTGACACCCACGTTGCCAAAGTGTTTAGAAAAACATTCTACCTTGCACACCTCCTCATGAAGGGATTCACATCCAGATCCAAGGATGTCATTGTACCCCTATATTCCTCCCTCATTAGACCCATGATTGAGTACAATGCTCCATTTGGTATGTACCTCACCCGGCATTTGCAACAGCTGGAGAGAGACCACAAAAGTACCTCACCAAGAGGATCAAGGGTCTCCAACATATGTCTTATTCTACCAGACTAAAGAAACTTCAGCTCTATTCAGTAGCATACCGCCTGCTCAGAGGTGATCTCTGCCTGACGTACAAGGCCATGTCCAATCAGGATCTGATGGACATGCTCCACCTCAAAAAATCCAAATCCATCAGGACCACGAGAGCTAAAGACTTGAACCTCGGCACAAGTATGAATAGGACATGCTGGAGGGATAGATTCATAACCCAGAGGCTTCCCATGCTTTGGAACAAGATCCCAGTTCATATTAGGCAGAGCCCCTCACTGACTCTCTTCAAGAGAAATCTTGATGAGTGGATGGGAGATCGTACGTTTACCCCAGGAGTCACATCTGTGTCACTGATAGACAGGGGCACAGTAAACTAATTCTATTATATAAGGGGACCTTCATTGTGTCACTACTAGACAGAGGCACAGTATTCTAAATGTATTCTGTACATTTTTTGTACCATTTCATGGGGTGGCAAAAGCCACATCACTATGGCTAGGCTTACAAATGCCCCAGGGCAGATAGCCTAGTACTATACTATGAAACTTTCCTCCCAGAGGTCTCTAATACATCAACCAGTGCCTTGCCTAATTGTGATTACCAAATGCTGCAAACAGGATCGCTCATGGTGGCGCCATTCCAATGAGATTCTCTTGGGTGGACCATTCATTCTTCCACAACCCCAAGCCATAGTGACCACGGATGCTTCTCAGATAGGGTGGGGGGGGGGCATTATCTGGGAAGAACAGTCCAAAGCACGTGGTGCCAACTGGAGGCCAACTTGCACATCACTGTTCTGGAGATGAGAGCACTGCTATTAGCGTTGCAAGCATTCCACGATGCTGTTCCTCTGGGAACGGTAGCAATTCAAACTGACAACATGTCTGTAGTTTGGTATATCAACAAGCATGGGGGAACCAAATCTTGCCCATTGTGTCGAGGAGCCATCAGAGTTTGGCAATGGGTGATTTCTTCCAACCACTTTCTCACAGCAACGCACATTATGGGGAGCTCCAACGTGATAGTTGACAGGCTGAGCAGAAGCTTTCTCGTGCCTCACGAGTGGTCTCTCAATCCTGTGATGGTGAAGGAGTTTTTTCGTCGCTGGGGCCAACCTTGCTGCAGTCCTTTTGCGTCCCCTTTGAACAACAACTGCAGCAGTTATTTTGTCTTAATCACCCCTCTGGGGGAGTCACCCAGAGATGCTCTTCTCCATGTTTGCCCCCCCCCCCGGCCTACTCTTTGCCTTTCCCCAACTCCCTTGATTTCCTAGTTTCTAAAGAAAGCCAAGAGGTCGGAGAACTTAATAATCCTCATTGCCCCTTTTGACCTCGACAGGTTTGTTTTCCCTTCTTGTGGCCTCAACTTCTTCGGAAACCATGGATTTTGGACCCATGGATACTGGACCCAGCTCCAGACCTGCTGTGTCCCATCCAGAGGGCATGGTTCATCTGAACCTCCAACATCTTAAGCTCACAGTGTGGCTTCTCCAATTACCATGACTGCCAGGCATCCTTTCCTTTCCCCTCCTGTCCGTCAGATCATTATGGCCCATCACAAGCCTTCAACTAGGAAACTGTATCAAAGTAATAAGAAAAGTTTGCAAGTTGGGCCCTTATAAACAAACCTGACCCTGATTCATAATGTTGTGGATTTTTTTAGCTAACCTCGATCAATCTGGTTCCTCTTTCTCAACAATTAAAGTCCATCTAGTGGCAAGCTCGAGCTTCCGTATGGGTTGTGATGGGTCATCCCTTATGTCATACAAACTTTGTAAACACTTCTTGAAGGGAGTCCTAATGTTAAGACCGCCTTTTAAAGCACCCATTCCTCCATGGGAATCTAATACCAGTTCTTCAGTCCCTTACTTTGACTCCCGTTGAACCATCAGCTACTTATTAAGTTTTTGACTTGGAAAAACTATAGTGGCTATCATATATACCAGAAGAGTATCTGGGCACCAAGCTTTGTCCTGCAAACCACCTTACATAGTATTTCACAAAGACAGAGTCTCCTTTAGGACTAATCCTACAATTTTACCAAAATTAGTCTCAGAATCAAATATCAATCAGACCCTTTAACTACCCCCCCAATTTTTCCAACAAAGGGGAGTATTCCCTTCATTTATTACATGTCCACAGACAGTCACACTTTTATCTTCACAGTAAAAAGACTTCAGAAAATCTGACCAATTGTTTCCTTTTCCTCTCTTTTTTTAGGTAATCCAGTCTCAAAAATTACCTTGGCAAAATGGCTTAGAGATTGTATTACATTTGTCAGTCAAAAGGGCTCCATCCTTCATGCCCAGTTAAGGCCCATTCAACTAGAGCTGTGGCAGCTTCTGGAATTTTTCATGCCAGAGCTTCTTTAGATGACATTTGTGAAGCAGCCACTTGGACTTCTCTTTCTACCTTTATCACTCATTACAAACTGGATCAGGTCTTTAGGTGCTCAGGAATATTCTTCCATGAGACCTCCCGAGAGTTAGTTAGCTGGGGGCTCTGTCCCACAGTCAAGGATTATGTGAAGATTGACAACATCAGATAAAGAAGTTATGTCTTACCATAACGTTCCATCTGTGTTGTCAATCTTCATTAATCCTTGATATCCCCTCCCTCCGTCCCCCAGCCTGAGACTCTTAGTGGATCAAACTCTCCTAGGACTGGCTTCATATTATGGACACATATCTGGCCTCTTCTTCCTATTTGCTGTTTGTCTGCCACTATTTTAGGCAAACTCGATCTGAGGTAATTTGAGATGAGCACTATGGGTAAAAGCCTAGCTTGAGAGTTTGGAAGGCGCGAGCTGAAATAAATGGCAGTCAGTTTCAAGACTCGGAACCAAGCCCACAGTCGGGGATTAGTGAAGATCAACAACATAGATGAAACATTATGGTAAGACATAACTTCCTTTTATTTACATCGAATGTGCAGCTTAATCTTTTGGAAGGGGACTTGCACCAGTGTGCGACATCAGTGGTCATTCACAAGAATGGGCTTGTTTCCCGTATGCTGTTTAGGAAGAATAATTTAGAAAGAATATTTCAAAGGAGATACTTTGTTCACACCGTAGAACAGAATATCCATTTTTGTATAGGATGATTTTACAGGACTGTATGTTATAATATGATTAGTAAACAAATATCTCTGGTAACAAGCAGTTTTGTTATATACACACAGTGTTTGTGCTTACAAGAATTTATGGTATATGTGTACAATAGTAGTATGATGTACTTGTTAGAGTGTCAGGTGAAGTAGGAGAGAAAAATGCCAAAGAAGCTGAAAAGTAAGGTATACAAAACAGTGGTCCAACCATTACTTCTGTATGGTACAGAAACCTGGGCAGTAAAGGCAAAGCAGATGAGGAAGCTAGAGGTGATGGAAATGAAGTGCCTGAGAAGGGTGTTAGGATGCACTCTGTGGGACAGATGAAGAAATGAGGACAAAAGAGCAGAAGCCAAAGTAGCTCCAGTTGCAGAGAAGAGCAAAGAGAACAGATTATGGTGGTTTGGGCACATGTGCAATAAAGCAGAAGACAGTCTGGTGAAGACAATTTGGGGCAGACAGGAAGAAGGAAAGAGGAAACGAGGGCGCCCAGCAAAGAGGTTAATGGAATGTGTGAGAGGAGATCTGCAACAGTCAGGCATGAGTGTCGAAGGCAGGAGTGTGGCATTGAATTGAGGGATGGCGACAGTTAACACAACACCCTGATCCCATGTAGAAAATGGGGCGAAAGGCGGTCGATGATGATGATACTTGTTTCTTAAGCAAGCTTATTGTTCATATCACATGTGCATCTGTATTCCTTTCCCCAGCATGAATAGAATTAATGATGTAGTTCTGTATGGCTCACTTGCATTCCCAGTGGCAGTTTGGAGTATGTCCTTGTTGGTTTTGATTTCATCCAGGCAAACCTGCAGTTAGAAATTTGATTACCTCCCTGCTGCATTATACTCCAGTGGGAATCACTTTAAAGCGGGCTTTTAATTTAATTAAATCTTTTGCTATCAGTGGATCTACATTTCAGAGGAACAAGTTTGAGCTGGCTGTAGAGTTTTTCATTTAACCTTTTTGATTTTTTAGTCATCCATAAGCTAAGTATGTAAACTACTTGTACATAGTCAATTAAAGAAGCTATGCATGCATCAGTGAAAACAGAGAAGCTAAAGGAAATGTAGAAGCAGAGCTCACAAGAATTAAGGCAGAAGATTCAGGATGGCACCTCTAGTCAATGGAAACAGTTTAAGATGTCAAAATGCTACATAACTATGCAGACTTGCCAAACTCACAAGCAACTAGGTTATAGCTGAAAGAAAGAAAAAAAAAAGTGCAGATACTATGCTGTCAAGGGATAGGTGTGAAAAGGTCCTTGCTTAAAGTCTAAAAGTCAGACAAGACCTTGATATTACTTGGGGTAAGCTAAAAGCTGAACAAGGCGTGAGTAATACCAAGGAAGGACTCTGCCTTTCTGAAGAACATCTTCTGTAAATTGGTAAATTCTTAGCTTTATATCAGCATGCCAAAAAATATGTAGCACTATGTGCTTTCCAAATAAGCAACAAAGTCTAGAAGGTTTAGTATCTTAGCTTTGAAGTGCTTGCATAGGTATTTTTATACCCCAAGTAGACTCCAAAGAATTTTTCCTCAGGTAGACAGGAAATGTTGGAGGTGTGATGAGGGAAGAAAGAGGTAACTGGGAACATATTTTCTGGGAGTGTAATGAATTGGCAGACTTTAAAGATTCCCTGCAGACTACTCTATCAGAGGTACTGAGTGAACAAATTGGTGTAACCAAGAACATTTTTTTTGTTTGTTTTTTGGAGTTATGATACAGAATCGGAATTGCCTAGACATGGTAAGGCCTTCCTGAGTCTAATTGTGGTGGTTGCCAAAAAAGAAATTACTAGAAAATGGAAATCAGAGTCTAAACCAACTTTACTAGAAGTAGTGAATATAATAACAGAGATGAAACAACTGGAATTGGGATCTTTAGAAAAGGGTAGGAGCAAATTACATAGAAAAAATAGGAAATGTGGGAACAATACATGCAGAGGAGGAACAAGGTTTAAAAGAAGGCAGGATTTGAATGAGCTATGTATTATTTGACAATAACTGGATAGATTATAAGTGATGTATAATGTTTGCATATATAATTATGTCAGTATGGCATGTGATGTATGTTTGCAACTACAATTATGTCTGTATTGTTTGTTTTCGTTTATATAAATGTATGATTGCCTATATGTCATACATGATAATTTAACAAAGATGTTTCTTTTCATAGGTAGGTACTATGCTATTGGCCCTAGGGCCTATATAAGCCTATCCAAAAAGGTACCCTAGCTTTCGCCACCCAAGAAAATTATTTTCCTGTGCCCCTCTCGAGCAGAGCCACAGAAGTGATCCCCGGGGTGAATTTCCTATTTCACATCTAATCATCAAGATTTTTTTTGAAGAGTGCTAATGAGGAGCTTTGTTTAACATAGATAGGTAGTCTGTTCCAGAGTATGGGAAGTCTCTGGGACAGGATTCTATCCCTCCAGCATGTTCTGTTTATTGTGGTGACAAGGTTTAGGTCTCTACAGCGTGTAGCTCAGAGGGTTTGGGATTTCTTTGAGTGGAGCATGTCCAACAGCTCTGGGTTTAACATAGCTTTGTATGTTACGCAGAGATCATCTCTGAGTAGGCTATATGCGGCGGAGTAAAGCTGGAGTTTTTTGAGACGGTCTGCGTAGGGCATCTGTTTGAGGCCAGTAATCCTCTTTTTGAGGTATTTCTGTGGCCTTTCCAGTTGTAGATGTCTTGTGAGGTACATACCAAAAGGGGTGTTGTACTCTATAATGGGTCTAACAAGTGATGAGTAGAGGGGAAGAATGACCTCTTTTTCTGGATGAGAAACCTTTTGTGGTGAGGTGTGCCACGTAGAAGGATTTCCTGATCAATGTGATTATCAAAGGAGAGACTACTGTCCACCTGTGTCCCAAGGTCTTATCACACTTTCAGTGTTAAGTAGACTACTACCTATGTGTGGTAGTTCATGGCTACAGCGTTTTTACCAAAGGGGATGTCAATGCACTTTTTGGCACTGAGCTTCAGGCCATGGCTTTAACACCAGACATCTGTCTCGTTGAGACCCTTTTGTAGGATGTCCACATTGTTAGGAGTTTCGATTATGGCTCCTAGTTTGCAGTCATTTGCAAACTTCGTTAGCCAAAGACCTTCTGTGTTAGCCTGTACTTCTGAGAAGTAGATACCAAAACAGGAGAGGACCCAGGATTGAACCCTGTGGTACTCAACTTGTCACTGGTCTGAAGTCGGATTTGGAGTGTGCTACTTTCACAGTGTGGGTTCTGTCCATGAGCCAGTTGGCAACCCATCTTGTGACATAGGGATTTATGCCTAGTTTAGTGAGTTTATCTATAATTCCAGAGTGGGGGATGGTGTTGAAAGCCTTGGCGAGATCTAGATAGGCTGTGTGAACCACCTCGTCTATGGCTTTGGTGACTGCTTCAAAGAAGTCTGTCAGGTTTAGGAGACATGATCTGCCTTTTACAAACCCGAACTGGGTGGGGTCCAGAGTTTGGAGATTACCAATGTCTTTGTTTGTGAGTTCCATGATGATACGTTCCTTGGCCTTGCAGACCAGGCTCGTCAGGCTAATGGGGCAGTAGTTCCTGGGGTCTGTCATGGCTCCCCCTTTGTGGAGTGGGATAACTGTCACAGTGCACCATTCAGTGGGTACAAAGCCTGAGTTGAGGCTATGATTGAACATGGTACTTAGTGGGGTGCCAGTTCGTTCTGTAGTTCATGTAGAACGCAGCCTGGGATATTGTCAGGTCCCATGGATGCTGTGTTCGTGGCTTTGGAGAGTGTGTTTTTTTTACCTCTGCAGCCATGATTACAGGAACTTTGCATTCTTCCAGTATAGAGATGGGCCCTCTAGGGTGTGAGAGGGGGGTAAAGTTAGCAGTGAACCTATCTGCCAGGATGTTGGCAATATCAGTTGGTTCTGTATATTTAGTGCTATTGTGCTGTAACTCAGAGCAGATCTGAGTGTTGCCATTGAGATTCTTGACATAGCTATAGAATGCTTTGTGTTTGTCTTTAGTCAGTGGCAATTTTGTTTTCGTAACTAGCTTTGGAGGATTTTATGAGGGATCTCAGCATCTTACTGAGGCTAACCAGGGAGTTCCTCCAGTTATGGGATTTTACTCTTTTTTTGCAACGGTTTCTTTCTTCTGTTGTAGAGTTTGTTTATGGCAGAGGACCACCAGATTGGCTTCCTTTTTTGTGGAGGATAGCATTTTGGTTCTGTTGGGGATAGCATGATCCATGCACTCGTGTAAGTGCTTATAAAGTGCATTTGTGTAGGATTCAACAGTTGTACCTCTATTGTCCGTCTGCATGGGTGCCGTGAAGTTTGCCACTTCTATCTTAAGAAGTGTGAAGTTGGCTGTGGAGAAGTTTTTTTTATAGTGGTTTCCCTAATTGGGGTGGGATGTGGATGTCTAGGGTGATTAGCTTGTGGTCAGATCTGACCAATAAGGAATTGACCTCTGGTGTGGAACACCAGTTGCCCATGTTGGTAATGACCAGGTCTAGGATATTGCTGCCCCTGATGGGGGTGTGAATAAGTTGATCCAAGGCGTTGGAATTTATGAATTCCAGAAAACGTTGAGCAAAAGAGTTGGTACATGAATAGTTTTCCCAGTTAATGGTGGGGTAGTTGAAATCGCCCATTATTAGGGTGTTGGGTTGTACCCTAATATTTTCCAGTGTATCAAGAAATGAGTGAGTATCCTGGGGCATGTTTTGGGGTCTGTAGCAAGCTACAATTTGGATTGTGGTCTTGCCCAGAGTTAGTTGCACTTGGATAATCTCGAATGCATTATGCTGTGCAACTAGCCTGGAGGTGTGGATATCCTTAATGAATATGGACATGCCTCTGCCTTTAGTGCTTTGGTCCGAGTTAGGTGGCCGAAAGGTGTGGTATGAATTATAGCCTAGTAATGCAGGGATGCTCTCTGGAGCTTTGAACCAGGTCTCTGTCACTGCACAGTTGCCGATGTTCTCCATTTTAAGGAGTGCCTCGAGTGAGTGCATTTTGAGGTTTAGACTTCTAGCATTGAGTAGCATTACCCTCAGATTTTGCTTGCTTGTACCTGTTACGGTGGTAAATTTGTCATTTGAACCTTGCCTAAAAAAGGCACTATAGCAGTGGCAAGAGCCTTAGCCAGTATCCAGAATCCCAAGGGCGACAGGTGCAGACCATCTCTGGCAAAGCATCGTGGTCTGTCGATCATGTCATACCAGGCAAGCAAATACTGGATCCCCTTAGAATGATACCAGAAGCTTAGCCAATTGCTGAGGTCAATCATTTTGTCCTTGTACTGTGGTATCATTCTGGGTGATGGCAGGATGCTACTCAGGGCTAGAGTCATAACTGCCTGGGCTACGAGATAGGAGAGCTCCTCCATGTCTCTTTTCATGTAGTCCAGGGAGGTACGTCTCAGGTCATTCATCCCAACATGGACAATGACAGAGTCATATTTGTACTTGTTGTGGAGTGACCTGAGTGCGTGCGTTATGTGGCGGATTCTGACACCCGACAGGCAGCTGACAGTAACTTTCTCCTTGTTTAGCCTGGTGAGTGGAACATCAGTGTGCCTGACTATAGAGTCACCTATGGCTAGAGTGTTGGGTATGTTGTTATGCCTTATGGGCTGTGGTTGAGTGGCACACTGAATTTGTGGGCTATGTGTCAGTTGGGTTGTGTTGGGGGGTGGAGTTTGCTTGTGTTTTTGCTTTGGAGGTCCCTGTTGTTTCGGCATGTTTTTATTGAGAGCCTCCGCGAATGTAGGTCTGTGTTTTGGTGGTGTAAGTTTTGAGGGACTATGTGATGAGTGTGGTGTGGTGCAGGTGTTTACCTTCTCCTCTTGACTGTCTAGTCCAGTCTTGCGTGAAGAGAGCTTTGCTTCCAGTTTGGCTGTATAAGTGCATCTCTCACAGGTTGTAGTGTTGGGTGGTAGGAGGAGATGGTTGTCTGTGTACATGAGGCAATTGCTGCATTGCCCCAAGATGCCCAGACTCATCAGGTAGACAGGAGAAAACATTGGGAGCTGACCCTTAGACATGCCTGGATAGGTGCTTAAAAAACTGTGTGTAACAATATTACAGCAAATGCAGTTTTAATAAGTGCAATTAAATTAACCAATGAATAAAAACAAGTGCAGAAGGCAGTAAATTAGAAGGCTATTAACAAGCAGTAATAAGCGCAGAGTAAGAGTAACTGAACAGATAACAGCAAACGTAAGACGGTTACAGTAAGAACAGCTGAATAATTTTTTTTTTTTTTTTGAGGGAGGGAACAGAGCAGGATTAACAGGCTACAGGGGTTGTCCTTCCCAAATGCTCTCTTTGTACACAGTGGATAGGAGTGCCTGAAATCAGAATATGATCTCACTGCACTTAGAGTGAGCAAATGAGATGGGCCCAGGAGTAGTATCCAAATACAAATTTACAAGAGGGGCGGGCAATTTCAAAGCCACCAAGATTAACACTCAACACACAACCAGGGAGGGAAGGTGGGGAACTAGTTGAGACAGAGAGCCCACAATATTCCAAATATGCAGTGAAAATAAAATAAATACAACACAGTGCTATATGAAAAAGTGCAGATAAAAGTGTACTTAAATTCACTTATACGTCCAATTTATTGCAGGTAGATCTTAGCCAGCCAAAGCACAAATATTTTAGCAGAAGTAACACAAGATGCAACACTTTATATGGTAAGACAAGCCCCTTAGGCTACGAGTTAACACAGAATATAATGAAATGAAACTACCCCCACTGCTACCAATGGCTGCACTTCTAACAGCCTCTCTTTAGAGACAGAGAGCCCACAATAGTCCAAATATGCAGTGAAAATAATAATAATGTTAAAAAAATGTAGTGCTCAGAAACATCAGGAATTTCCCCCATATCCCTAAAAGCACTGTCAAATTTCCGATACCACCATATAATTAGGAAACACTTTTATAACTATTCAGCATCTTTCACTTCAGTTTTTTTCTCCCTCAACGTGCATGTTTTACGATATGGAGATGTGAAGTGTAGAAGGCAGTCTGAGGAATGTGCATTTGACTGTATTTCTAAAGCATGGGGAAAAAGTTTTAAGGAGCATGTACATTAGAATGATACTTTTTGAAACACATTGCTGTACAGGTTCTGACCAAACCGATGTCTAGCCAACTGACACAATGACCCTGCAGTTGTATGAAATCTAGGCCTGTTGAATAGACATTCTTCATATATGTATCGGGCAGCCAGATGTGATCTTAGCATTGTAGTAATTCCCATATGTATTTTCTAAACAGTGCAGGTGGAGTAGACCTCACCTATCTCACCATTTTCCCGTTTCTGTTGAACAGAAGCTGGGAGAAAAAAATCTGTGTATTTCTTCAAGTTTAAGCTCCATGTAGGCCATGACCTCTCTGAGCTGGCAGAGGCAGTAGCCAGGAATTATTCCACTAGTGAGCGCATATATAGCGGAGTCTAAGTGAAGCTGTCTTCTTTTCATAAGTAGCTGTGTTTGACTTTTTTGGTGCCGCCTTAATAAGGTTTACATTGAAGACTTAGTTTCTGCAGTGGAGGGCAGTGGAGGGCATAAATGCCATTATATCTCCTTTTCTGTGTTGACACTGCATATCTATAAAAGGAGGTTTACAAAATTATAGTGGTGACATTATTAGTGCCAAGTCCCACATCCCTTTTTTGTTGTTTAGCGGGGTTCTTTAAGACAGCTTTTATACAGCAGGCAGAAGAATAGATCTGACTACTACCCCAGGTGTTATCAGTGGAAAAGGTCAGTTTTCTGAGATTACCTTGTTATGGAGGACTTTCACTGAGAAGGAGAATTCTAAGTAAGATGACAGAGTATCTCTTGATGCAGTTTTGATCTTTCTTGACCATTGGCTTATAATGTCTATTTCATCAGAAGGATAGGGTTTTATTTTTGTATCTTTTTGGTCCTTAAATCGAGGGAGCAGGAGCTGCCATATCTTAGAGTTAAATAACTCCAGTTTTTTTTAACAGTTATGTGAACTTTTGCTGACTGACAATTCTAGTTTTTTTAAACATCTTTATTGAATTATCATGTATGACATAGGTAATCAACATTTATATAAACGAAAATGAGCCACATTGACATCTTCTCATTTAAACACTTTACCTCATGCACAATCTGTGTAGTCATTGTCAATCTAGCATGACATAGCTCACTCAATTCCTTATTTTCCTTAAACCTCATACCTCCTCTAAAACAATTCTGTATGTATTGTTCCCACAATTCCCATTTTTTTATGAATTTTTTATAAAATTTGCTTCTACCCTGTTTAGGTTCATAGGTAGGTACTAGGCTATCGGCCCTAGGGCCCATACAAGCCTAGCCAAAAAATGTACCCTGGCTTTTGCCACCCAAGAAAATTATTTTCCTATGCCCCTGTCGAGCAGAGCCACAGAAGTGATCCCCGGGGTGAATTTCCCATTTCCCATCCAATCATCAAGATTTTTCTTGAAGAGTGCTAATGAGGAGCTCTGTTTGACATAGATAGGTAGTCTGTTCCAGAGTATGGGAAGTCTCTGGGACAGGAATCTATCCCTCCAGCATGTTCTGTTTGTTGTGGTGACAAGGTTAAGGTCCCTAGAGCGTGTAGCTCAGAGGGATTGGGATTTCTTTAAGTGGAGCATGTCCAACAGCTCTGGGTTTGACATAGCTTTGTATGTTAGGCAGAGATCGCCCCTGAGTAGGCGATATGCGATGGAGTAAAGCTGTAGTTTTTTGAGACGGTCTGCATAGGCCATCTGTTTGAGGCCAGTAATCCTCGTTGTGAGGTATTTCTGTAGTCTTTCCAGTTGTTGTAGATGTCTTGTGAGGTACATACCAAAAGGGGCGTTGTACTCTTTAATGGGTCTAATGAGTGATGAGTAGAAGGGAACAATGACCTCTTTTTTTCTGGATGAGAATCCTTTTGTGATGAGATGAGCCACGTAGAAGGATTTCCTGACCACTGTGGCGATGTGATTATCAAAGGAGAGACTACTGTCCACCCGTGTCCCAAGGTCTCTTATCACAGTTTCGGCATTAAGTAGACTACCAGCTATGTGGTAGTTCATGGATACAGAGTTTTTACCAAAGGGGATGACAATACACTTTTTGGCATTGAGCTTCAGGCCATGGCTTTGACACCAGGTATCTGTCTCAGTGAGGCCCTTTTGTAGTTTGTCCACATCGTTAGGAGTTTCGATTATGGCTCCTAGTTTGCAGTCATCTGCAAACTTTGTTAGCCAAAGACCTTCTGTGTTGGCCTGCTCTTCAGAGAAGTAGATGCCAAACAGGAGAGGACCCAGGACTGAACCCTGTGGTACTCCTCTTGTCACTGGTCTGATGTCTGATTTGGAATCCGCTACTTTCACAGTGTGGGTTCTGTCCGTGAGCCAGTTGACAACCCATCTTATGACATAGGGATTTATACCTAGTTTAGTGAGCTTATCTATAATTCCAGAGTGGGTGATGGTGTCGAAAGCCTTGGCGAGATCTAGATAAGCTGTGTGAACCATTTTACCATCTATGGCTTTGGTGACTGCTTCAAAGAAGTCAGTCAGGTTTAGGAGACATGATCTGACTTTTACAAATCCAAACTGAGTAGGGTCCAGAGTTTGGAGATTACCAATGTCTTTGTTTATGAGTTCCATGGCCTTGCAGACCAGGCTAATGGGACGGTAGTTCCCAGGGTCTGTTGTGGCTCCCCCTTTGTGGAGTGGGATAACTGTCGCGGTGCGCCATTCAGTGGGTACAAAGCCTGAGGTGAGGCTGTAATTGAACATGGTACTTGGGTAGGGTGCCAGTTCATTCTGTAGTTCGTGTAAGATCCCACTTCCGTTTTTTATCTCTGTTAATGCATTCATACTTTAAAAATGGTTGGTTTACATTTTGATTTCCATTTTCCAGTAATTGCTGTTTTTGGCAGCCACCAGAATTAAAACGTAGCAAGGCCTTACTTTGTCTAGGCCATTCAGATCCTCTATCCTAGCTCAAAAAATAATAATTTCTTTAGTTACAGCAATTTGCTCACTCTGTATTTTTGACAGAGTAGTCTGCAGGTTTTTTTAAAGTTTGCCAATTCATTACACTCCCAAAACATATGCTCCCAGTTGCTGATTTCTTCCCTATCACATCTCTAACATTCGCATTCTACCTGAGGAAAAATTCTTTGGAGTCTGCTTGGGGTATAAAAATATCCATGCAAACACTTCCAAACAGAAGTCCTAAATCTTCTAACTTTGTTGCATATTGGGAGACATATATATATATATATATATATATATATATATATATATATATATATATATATATATATCCTCCCATTGTTTCCTTGTGAATTGCTTATCCAATCTCTCTTATCAATCTTTTCTAACCTTCTCTGATTCCTATAGTTATGCAATATTTTATATGCTGTACTAATAATCCCTTTTTTAACACCATATTTTGTCCTAGATTCAACTAAAATAACTACACCAGTGCTGGTCTTTCAATGAGGATTTCCCTAATTATTTCTCTTTGCCTATACTCTGATATTATTACTCTATAGGGTAGGCAGTCTCTAGCCTGCAGGCCAAATGTATTATTGGCTTTTTCCCATTCTGTTAAACTTTCCCCCTCTAAACATTTGCTCCCAATACCTTGGCTGCTTTTACAGTTTCCTCCAGTAAATGCCATCCCCTTCCTGTCTATTCTGTGTACCCTTAATTACAGCCACCCCTATCGGCAGAATTGCCTTTCTCCATTCCCATGTTGGCTTAGTTCTTAGAATACTTTGTGCTACTTTATAAATATTGTATTCTGAATGGCTATTATTTCCCTTAAAGGTCTACATCCAGAATTCCACTCTCTCTCCTTATTTCTTGAGCTTACTGTTTCATCATCATCCCTGTCCACTTAGCACAAGCAGAAAGCTAAAATTCTATGTATAGAAATCTTAACTGTGTAGCTGTAAAATATCCCTTGAAATATGGTAATCCCAAGCCACCTTGTTCTTTTCGAAGGAGCTTATCTCACTTGACTCTTGCCTTCTTCCCCTTCCAGATAATCCTTCAACTCTTTGTTAATTGCTGTCTGCAGCTTCCCCTCTGGTGGATACTTGTATATAAAACTAAAGGGACTAAAACATTTTCACTGCTTGTATCGTGCTATCCACATCCTTAAACAAGGGCTTTCAGTTTCTCACTTTTTGTAATATATTTTGTGCATCTATAGCTGCTATAACAGAATCTTTTTAACCCAGACTACTAAGTACTTAATTTTATCATACCCCTATAAACATGGGTATTGTTGGACTAATTCATGTGTGTGTACATAGTTTATAACTATAGCCTTTGCTTTATCCTCTTTATTTTATATCCTGAAAAAAAAAGCTGTATTAGAATATTCCACAATACTTGAGATGTTCTTTTCTGGTTCCGTCAGGTACATAATAATATCATCTGCAAATAAAGTCAGCTTTTCTTGAACATCATACCAATTATATCCTTGAATTTCTGAGTCCCTTATTTACTTTGTCAGTGGTTCTAAATGCAGTGAAAATAAGAGGGGAAAAAGGACACGCTTGCCTGGTTCCTCTTGTTAGACAGACATTATCGGAGAGTAACCCCACACACACACACTTTAATTTTCAAATCCAATCACTCCTATATCATCGTAATTAATCTTATTGTGTGAGGGGAATGGAGATGCTTCCATTGCTCAACTCATGAAATCCCAGCTCTGTAAAATGCTTTCTCTGCATTAAGACTCACCAACAAATAGTGGTGTTTTCATACATTCTGCTTCCATCTGGATCATCATTGTTCTGTTAATGCTGTCAAAAAAAAAAATCACATTGATCCATATCTATCAATTTCAACAACACCTTTACCATTCTTTAACCTTTGTAGACATAAACACTTTATAATCATGGTTTTAGATTCAAAATGGGCATATATGAAGTTGGATCTGATGAGCCTTTGCCATATTTAAGCATTACAGCCACCACCAGCTTTCTTCTAGGATGTTGGTGCTTTTCCTCCTTTTAAAAAACTGTTAAACAAAGCCTTCAGATCTTTATCACTTTCTTCCAAACTAGCCTCGAAATTTCCATAGGAATATCCTATATTCCTAGAGACTTTCCTGTAGATTTATTATATATGACCATTTTTAGCTCTTCTGCTCTTATCCTAACTGTTGTAATTGAGCCTCTTCTACCTGTAACCTTGGCATATTTGATTCTGCTATAATATTTCCATTTTTGCTTTCTTATTTTCCACATTTCTCTGCTTTATACAGGTTTTTATAAAATTTCCAAAATGTTTTTAATACTTGTACACTATCTATAGTCATTTTCCTTGTTATAGGCTCCCTAAGCTGGGCAACAACCCTTTCTAATTTCTGTTGCCCAAGTTGTTTTGCAAAATATTTTTTGCTGTGGAATTATCAATAAAACAATCGCTTAACAGTAATCTTTCTAAATTCTTGCATACTTTCCAGGTAGTCCCTTATTTTCTGTTTAGCACTCTACAGTTGCGCCTCTCCTTATTATTGAGAGTCCTCTTATTTTGCAATACTTTAACCTTTGTCAGTCCCTCTAAATAATTCTTGTTATTAATTAACCACATCTCTTCTATTTCTACCCTACTTTAAACTCCACTTTCATTTTATCTCACCCCCTAGTTATATCCACTGAAGACATTTTTGTCTTCCCTAATAGCTCTCTAATAATTTCCACTACCTATTACTTAAATGCCTCTTTTTAGCAGCTAAGTGGGGAAGTTCAGTGCCTCATTTTTACTTCAGTTACACTATATTTTTTATCTTCATTATTGTTGGCATGTGATCTGGAATAGTTTTTGGAAGAGTATCAATAATTTCAATTAAATGCATGTATTAGTGTGGAATATAATTTCTGTCTAGCCTAGCCCAGTTGTTATACCTTGGGGAGTAATACCTGAATTCTCCCAGAGTTCCTATTACTGAGTTCACATCTTCCATACCAAATATTTTCATAAATTTCTTCAAAAGTCTACCCTCTTTTGTTATATTTTCCCTTCTAGGCTCCCAGATACATATCCTCACTGCTGCAAATCAAATTTAATTCCCCACCTATAAGTAATTTTCCCTGCTGAAAGCTGATTATTTCTCCCAGAATTTTCTTAAGCTCCACTGTAGCAGTTTTAGCTGGAATATAAATAAACGCCAGCATAATCCTCCTCCCTTGCCAGTAGCCCCTTACTATCACTAATCTACCATTATTTTTTTCTTCTTCTCTCACTATTGGAGCAACTCTGGCAAATGATACAAATACTCCCCTCTTCCTTTGATCCAGGTATTCCATGGAATAAACATCCTGAAATTTTCTTTATTCAAATTCACATACTAGTTTCTTTCCAAGTGTCTGTCTCCTATAACATAGCTATTTGCATTCTGCATTTCTTAATACAGTTGACTACTTTTTTATATACCTGTGAGACAGTTTGCTTTCCAAGCTCATATGAAAGGTATTGCCATTATGATAAGAAGTTATTATTCCCACATGTTATGTATGTGAACTTTTTTAAAATGGCTATTTTTCAACTAGTGTTACATGCATGCACTAATGATTGGCAGGTTGACCTTTTATACAGTTATTTCTTGTCCTGTCCATTTGAACCTGTATTACATCTTTATAAGATCTTTTGTTTTAATGAAAATCCTCAAACACCCCATAACCAGTAGTATGTGCATCTTCAAATTAAGTTTAACCCTCCTAATAAGAACACTTGTCCCAGACTGACAGTTAGCCTCACAGGATTTGATTGACTTATTACTAAGGTTATCAATGCTAGGATACATGGTACAACTTGTGCTTCTACTTACACTAAGTACTGTCTGTTTTTTTGTCTTATCTTTATTCCTCTCCCAGATGTAGAAAACTTGAATGCTTTCAGAAAATATTAACTTTTTAGCCTTAAAACAAAAAAGTATTGCCCTCTTATCGGCCTGTCTCCATAGAAACATAAGAACCAGGTACGTAGTTGCCTTCGGCTACAAGCTTCTCACATTACATTTATTTGCTATGAAGGAAAACTTTTATTTACAAGTTGGTGTTTTGTTATTTGCTTGTTAGATCAATCCAATAGCCTTAATCCAGCCATTCCCCTATGCAAAATTAAGAAAAAGCATATCAACTCTACTTGTATCATGATCTGTTTTCTTTTACATCACATACCCCACCTCAAAACCCCAAGATTACAGCCTATGTTACACATGCTTTTGTTCAGGCTTTCTTCTCTTTTTACTTTGCAATACCTACATTTCTTAAAACTAAAAAGAAGAAAGATGTAAAAAGGAAACCTATTTACTTTAGTATCCTTATAATGCACAAAAATAACTGAACATGCTTTACTGTATAACATGCAGTTTATGCCATGAACTGTTTTAAAAAATACTATTGAGAACAAAAATTGTTTTACTTAGTTACCTCTTTCCCTCCTCTTCCCTTTAATGTTCTTCCAAACATTAATGACATGAAGTGTGGCAAATGCTTTGGTGTCCCTTACAAGTTTGTCAAAAATCCAATTTTTCCAGTTCAGCGATATTTCACAAATGTGATTGATGCTTTGTAATCTCACACTTATTCATTTCTGAGTTACTGGCTTTCTTCCGGTTGATCTCAATCTCCCGTTGCCATTTTCTGATTAATTTCCAACATACTCCTGGTTCATCAAGTCATCTCCTGTGCTTTTATCTGTCTCTCAAGCATTTACTTTTGGAGCACAAAAAAGGTTTCACTGGCAGAGTCTCTCTATGAACTATATTATCAGAAGAGTAAGAAGCAGTCTCCTTTTGTTTGATAGATCCCTTTTTGCTGAATACACTTTTGTATTTCCTCCATAGCCTTTTCTGCCTAAAAAAATGACTTTGACCCTCCAGGAAAAATATTCTGAAGATAGCTGGACACAGCAGCTTGAATCTCACACCTGTCTTGTGACATTCCCTGATTGCTGGAATAAAATTTGTTTTCTGCCTGGTGTACAGTGAGTAATCATTTTCCTCAAACACTTTACTTTCTCCAACTTTTAGTACTTTGCCCTTCTGCCACAGTTTTTTTTTTCAGAATCAACTCTTTCTGATAGTTGGTTTGCATCTTTACTAATAAAGATCTTGGCTACTTTCTTATGGCCAGGTTTGGAGCTTACACATGATATGCCCTTTCAGTTAACAACTCCTGCTGTGGAATACCAGCCCAGTTGCTTGTTTGTGCTTTCATAAAACTAATACAGCCTGTTCCTCCCAGTTTCTCTGGTGCAGCAGGACATCTTGGGGTTTTCCTATTGCTCTGTCTTTTAATTTTACCATTTTTTGAAACATCACTTCTTGAGCAGTCTTAAAAGAATTAAATAAATATATATGTATGTGTGTAAGTAAAGGGATGCAGAGGCGTCCTGACATGCACACAAGCAGATTGAAATGGCCACACCTGGTCTACCCTAACACAGTGAAGCAGTGAATATCTGCCAATAGGAACAGTAGCTGTATGTGTTCCCTTCATTAACAGATTATGTTGACACACTGTTGCTGAATTTGTTGCAGTATGGTCAAATCTTCAATGAACTGTCCTTGCCACATCCTCTTAAGTGCAAGATGTCATAGGCTTACCTCCCTCCCACCAAAGAGACTGAAGCTCAGAAGTGGTGAGAACTGAAAATGTGAAAATCCATACCTTTTGTAAATAGTTGGCTTCATTAGGCTGAACTTGAATGTAAGCAAACATTTCATATGGCCAAACAGAAGCTTGGACTGCAGGTCATAGACTGCTTTCCTTACTAGGGATTGATATCAGTGTAGGTAAATACAAAAGGAATAACAAGAGTGCTACAGGAAAGACCAGCTCTGGTAAAGTTTTTAGTTGAGTATAGATCTGTGTGGCACTTCCATTTTTACTCTGTGTTATTGACTAGGCAAGTGTGCCTTTTTCCTGAGCTGCTGACTTAGTCAATTTACATCTGGATAGGAAGAATTTTCTTTCTTTCACTACCTAGATGGCATAGCCTTTTTCTTGCCAGATGGTCTTTCCTCCTCTTGAGACAGAGGCCTGACTTACAGCCTTCAGTTGTGATTTTGGTGCTTCCCAGCAGTTGACATATCATTTTGGGAAACTACAGGGTTAAGAGAACATCGATCAGCAACCAAGCCATACAGAGAGCCCATCAGATTGCTTGATGTTCTTCATGTTTCACTGTTGCAGTCATTACATTTGGGTTATCTGCTTGCAGGTAGCCCTCAGCCAGCCTGATTATCTAAGTCTTGGGTCCTGCATCGGTTGCTGTCTCATCTTCCATGACGTCAGGTAGTCAGGGGTATAAAGCATGCAACTACCATGCCATTACATCAGTCTTTCTTGCCGTATGGTGTCCGGTAAAAGCAGTTCACAAGTGCCTGTCGGCCGACTCCTGAAATTTTCATTTTCGAGTTTCAGAACCGAAGTCTTCAAAAAAGCTAAGTACCCCGTTGGGGATCATTTTTCTTGCTCTAAACCGATGTCAGTAAAAGTTAACAATTGTATTACTTGTGGAAAGCAAATACCTCATAAAGATTTCCATTCGTACTGCATTCCTTGCTTAGGTCCAGACCACAATGCCCCTCGCTGTTGGTTTTGTGCCTTATTCAACCCCCGAACTATTCGTCGTCTGTTCATTTTTGCATCAAACTATTTCGGTACTCAGTTTAATTATCCAGAAATGGCTTCGGTAAGCCATCCGACTACCGACATTCTGAAAAAAACGTAAAGATAAAGACAGAGACAGACCGCATAGGTCCAAAGCTGCCGACGTTGCTTCCGTTAAGCTAGTCGTCAGTTTGCCAGTACTCAGTGAGGCGCTTTCGCAGCCCCTAATACCTGCTACTTTAGATTCGCAGGCCTCTACTGAGACCCATTCGGAGTCCGGTATGCCGCAAGATGCTTCTTCAACTATGGAACCTGCGGATGTCTCTACCTTGGATGGGTCCGGAGCCACTGTGCAGGCACCAGCTTCTGAGGGTGTATTCAGGCCTACTGACTTGCATATCAAACCGACTCCATC
Source organism: Protopterus annectens (assembly GCF_019279795.1). Taxonomy (NCBI): domain Eukaryota; kingdom Metazoa; phylum Chordata; order Ceratodontiformes; family Protopteridae; genus Protopterus; species Protopterus annectens. The sequence continues at coordinate 875,772,149 of NC_056739.1, read as the reverse complement.
TTCTTCTTCAAGGCCTAAAACTCAGTCCATGCCTAGAAAACAGACATCAAAACCGTAGGGAGGGTGGCCTAATGGTTAAAGTGTTTGCCTTGTAAGCACAAGGTGCAGGGTTTGAGTCTCACTAGGGATAATTGACTAGGCTTAAAATGTCTCACAAGGGCAGTTAGCTTAGTACTAATCTATGAACCTATGAATCTATGGTCAGGCCCATATGCCTAAAAAACGAATGATAATGGCTGAAGACCTTATTACTCTAAATAGGGGAAGCCAGTCTTTTCCCTCTAAGAGACCTAGAATTGATTTTCCTTCTGATTCTTCTGATCAGGATTCTGAAATTTCTGTTTCTTCTGATGACCAGGATTTGCCCTTATCTACCTATAAGGATTCTGATGCAGAGGACTCCATACTCTCTGCTTCCCCTCCAGAAGATTTTTCCTTTGGTGAAACTTTGCACACTGTTAGGGAGCATTTCTGCTGGGAAAGCCAGGATTACTCTGACTCCAAAAAGAGGCTTAGGGAATTCTTACTCCTACTTCAACACAGGCTTTTAGCTATCCCTTCTGTACTGGACATTGTAGATGATGCCTTCTTGGAATCTAGCCTGGCCCCAGACACTTTACCTCCAGCTCCCAGGAAACCTGACCGGTATTACAGAGTACCTGACTCTCACAAGTTCCTCTCTAAGAATCCTGCTGCAGACCCAGAGCGGACCCAGAGACCATTTCACAGGGACCCAAAGGCATTAAGGCTACTACTGCCAAAAACCCAACCCCCTCTGATAGAGATTTTAGGGCCCTGGACAGATGGGGTAAGAAGGTATACATTTCTGCTACTTTGACCATTAGGGCCTTAAACTGTCAGTTTCTTATGTTAAAGCATCAGCAGCATATTATTGGATTACGTAAACAGATAATAATGTTGATTCCTGACTGTGCTGAAAATAAAGTATTACAGGATTTAATGCATTCTGCTGAACAAGTGGGTAAACATACTTTGCAATGTGGTTTTGACTCCTTAGAGGCATCTTGCAGGGCTGCTGTCACTGGGTCTGTTCTTAGAAGGCATGCTTGGCTTAAGGAGCAAACATTGCCAGATCATGTTAAAGCTAAATTACTGGGTGCTCCCTTGAACCAAGACCGCCTGTTTGGCAACAAAGCAGAAGTAGTACTTAAAAAGATGGAGGAAAAAGCTAAATCTATACAAACTGTTAAAGATTTCCTGCAAGTACAGCCTCCCAGATTTAGTAGGCATTGGCCTTCTAAGAATTGGTCCTTTCCTGTCTCTTCCAGGCCTCCTCAGTCCAAACCCAGGAACAGCAGACCACCTAGGCTACGGTCTCAGGGTACTCACAGGCCTAAGCAGTGGGGGATTTCCACTTCCAAAGCTGGGAAAGCAAGGATACAGATTCCACTTCCACTCCTTACCAACCCCATACGGTTGGCCAGACCTACCCCCAAATCAGTGGGCAAAGGCTCAACATGAGGTTCTCTCTCTTCTGAGTATCACGGCTATCCAACCTGTCCCAACAGAGGAATGAGGACAAGGTTTTTACTCAAGACGTTTCCTGGTACCCAGAAAAGACAACTCCTGGCGTCCTATCTTGGACCTGTCTATTCTAAACACCTTTTTCGTAATCCCAAAATTAAAACTGCTAACTCTTCATCAGCTGCTCAGCATGCTAGGCAAAAATGCCTGGTTGGCAACATTGGATTTAAAGGAAGCTTACCTGCACATCCCTAAAGGAAGCTTAACTGCACATCCCAATAATGGAGTCTTGCAGAAAATGCCTATGCTTCAGAGCAGGCTACATGCACTATCAGTTCTCTGTACTGCCCTTTGGCTTATCTACTGCGCCCAAGGTATTCACAGAGTGCCTAGCTCCAGTCATTGTATTCTGCAGGCAAAGAAATATTCAAATATACCCATACCTTGACGATTGTCTAATTCAGGCAGAAAGCCAGGACATACTATTAAAACATCTGGCATTTGTAAGTAAACTGCTAACCTCACTGGGGTACACCATAAATGAAAAGAAATCCCACCTAGTACCTTGCCAACAAATTGTTTTCCTGGGAGCAAGCTTGAACACAACTTCCCAGATGGCCTACTCACACCAGAGAAACACGTTTATTTGACAGCCTTCTTCAAACTACTGGCCACAAAGATTCAGCTATCTGCAAGGAAAATACTGCAAGCCCTGGGGTTCATGGCCTCTTGCATCATACTAATTCCATATGCAAGACTGCATATGAGGAAACTACAGTGGTATCTAAAAAGCCTATGGTGTCACTATTCTCAGGACCTGGAATCAGTGATTCCTATCATTCCTTGTATAAAGACAGAGTTTCTTTGGTGGGCAGATGCCTGCTGCCACAAGGGACTGCCATTCACTCTACCCGCTGCTGCCCAAACCCTAACAGACTCATCAGACTGTGCATGGGGGGCTCACTTGGCAGGGCAGTGCATTAGAGTCAAATGGAACCCAAGTCAAATGTACCTGCATATCAATCAAAAAGAAATGTTAGTTGTACAGAATTCTCTGGCAGCCTTCAAGGACCACATTCTTCCAAGACAATTATTGGTAAAGAGAGACAACACCACTGTTATGTGGTACATAAACAAGTAGGGAGGAACCCAGTCATACCCTCTCTGCAGACTAGCCATGGTTCTGTGGAACACAGCCTTGAGCTACCTAGTGCAACTACAAGCTCAGTTCCTGCCAGGCAAGCTAAATTCACTGGCAGATGACCTAAGCAGAAATCTCATGGACCCACACGAGTGGAAACTGGAACCAAAGATATTCAGCATTTTGAGAAACAAATGGGGGAGCCTAGAGATAGACTTGTTTGCCTCCCCTCAGAACTACCAATTGGACAAATTCTGCACAAGGACTCCCCACAGACAGGCTTGGAAAGTGGATGCCCCGTCCTTCACCTAGGAAAGCCTCTCAGTTTAAGCCTTTCCCCCTCTGCCTCTCCTCTCGAAAGTACTACTAAAGATCAAACAGGATAAACCAATGACAATACTCATTTCACCAGACTGGCCACGCCAACACTGGTACTCCTTCTTGCGCAGTATGTCAATGCTGGAACCAGGGCACCTGCCTCAGACCCCTTCCCTGCTGTCCCAGCACAAGGGCCAGATTCTGCACCCCCAGCTTCAAACCCTGAACCTTGCAGCCTGGCTAATTATCTGAGCTCTCCAATACCATCCCTCAGTAAGCAGGTGCTGGATGTCATTCTGGAGGTAAGGAGGCCTAGTACTAGAAAATCCTATGCTGAAAAGTGGAAAAGATACTCTTCCTGGAGCCAAACTCAGGGGATGGGCACAACAGTGCCCAGCTTACCGCATATTCTTCAATACTTAGAGATGCTTCACAATGGCCTTTCATTCTCTTCTATTAAAATTCATGCCTCAGCCATTTCAGCACATTATAATACTGAGCCACCCCTCTTCTCTCACCCTCTGCTGAAACAATTCCTTAGAGGTGCCAAAAATGTAATACCACCCAGGAGAACCCCTACTCCAGCCTGGGACCTTATCTTTGTATTGGAAAAGCTCACTCTACCTCCTTTTGAGCCATCTGCCACTGCAGACTTGAAATTACTTTCTTGGAAAACAGCCTTCCTTCTAGCCATCACTTCAGCAAGAAGAGTGTCTGAATTACAGGCCCTCATGGCAGTGGAGCCGTTCATCATCTTCCATGCAGACACGGTGTCCCTCAGGACCAATCCTTACTTTATGCCCAAGGTGGTATCCAATGTGGCCCTTAATCAGTCCATTCATTTGCCAACCTTCTTTTCTAATCCACAGAGCAAAGGAGAAGAAATACTGCACTCTTTGGACATGCATAGACAACTTGGATTTTATTTGGACAGGACTAAGCCTCTCAGGAAAACTGAACAGCTGCTAGTTGCCTTTGCTGCATGGGCAGAGGGGAAGGCCATTTCAAAGCAAACCATTTCTAAATGGATAGGCCATTACATTCATTTCTGCTATAAGCACCATGGAAAACCTACCCCACAGGGGATAAGATCACATTCCATCAGGGCTGCATCTACTTCAACAGCCTTTCTCAGAAGTGTTCCTACCAGGGACATCCTAGAAGCTGCTTCCTGGAGTTCTGTACGTACCTTCACCAAAGATTACCACTGCCACTTTTTTTTTAAATCCAGAGCTGGTTTTGCCACTGCAGTCTTGCAGGGCCTAATAGCTGGTCCTAATCCTCTCTAATTGCCTCCTCCCTTCCTTAGCTTTGGGAATCTTCCCAAATGTAATGACTGCAACCGTGAAACATGAAGAACATACAGTTGTGTACCTTACCATAAATGTAGATGTTTGAGTTTATTCACTGTTGCAGTCCTGGTTACCCTCCCTCCAGCCCCCTGACTTCTACTGGCTATACCTCTCTTCTTGTTTACTCTATTTAAGCTTTTTAGTGTATTTGCTTTTTGTTGGAGGTGTAACCTTGTATACAATTGCTTCCCATTATGGGGGCACCTGACAATCTGGGGCAAGAAAAACTGGTGTAATGGCATCGGCTGCATGCTTTATACCCCTGACTACCTGACGTCATGGAAGGTAAGACAGCAACCGACGCAGGACCCAAGACTATCAGGCCGGCTGAAGGCTACCTGCAAGCAGATAACCCAAATGTAATGACTGCAACAGTAAATACACTCAAACATCTACATTTATGGTAAGTGTACACAACTGTACTTTTTATCTTTCTTTCTTTCACATGGTCTTCCCCGTAAGTATTCCTTTGTCATTCACTTACCCCCTCCCCAGCGAAACCTGAACACATCAGTCCCATTCTTCTTAGAAAGGGAGGACACTCCTTTGAGATTCCATCCCACTCTTGCCCTAATTAACCATTCTTATAACAGTCTGCTTTTAACTCATTAATGCTTGCAGCGCTGATCTCACTATGTTCTCAATCACACTTGCAGTGCCATTGAGGCCAGTGGTGCTTGAAAGGCACGGCATGCACAACACTGTTGTCCTGATGCAACCTTATCACAATACTGAACTTGCAGTATTTACTACTGTGATAAAGCACATTAACAAATATGTAGTTGTGAGAAAATTGCTTTAACTGGACAAGAAATGCAAAATACTGCATTTCTTTTCAGTGGAAGGATTTTGACACATTTAATTCTTTTTCTTTCATCTTTATGCAACTGTTGTTCAGCCTGCTAGCAGTCAGGAATGTGACATCTAATTAATTAAAGATCAGGAATATCAACCCTATCTAGGCATTATGAGTTAAATTCGGTTTGTAAATATAAATCCAACCACTGTGCTATTAGACTAAGTGTCTTGATATTTTAAGTAACACCTACATTTTTAACAGTGTAGTGTGAGTATGTTTCTTGATCAATGTGACATTTATCTTGCTGTGTAGTGACTTTTCTGTCTGTGTATTAGTAACTGGGTTAAGCTGTCAACAGTTTCCAAATAACATGATCATGTGTTTTGTATTCTTACAGGTTTGGAGACCTTCAGTCAACTTGTGTATAGGACAGATGATGGATCTGTGAGTATCTGTATAGAGCTTAAGGCAACATCTGCTAGTGTGATTGGTGCTTTTCTGGAATTGTCTGTGCCATGTTACTGAATGTAACAGTTAGAAAATATATTTTTTTTCATAGTTTTTACATGTTTTTTTAATCTAGTCCTCATTTTATAAGATTCCGTTAAATTTCTGAAAGAAATTTCATAAAACTGATGTACGGTTCTTTTAAAAAAGTTTTGTTTGTCTTTCTTTACTATAAACAATTAGCATTTTTTTAAAATGTCTGGGTAGTTCTTGGGCGTTTTTTAATTAAGCCCTTTTTTACTGTAATTTATTTATTAAGAGAGGATATGATGTTGTCCTTTTTATTCTTCCTCACTGATGGGTCTTGGATCTGATATTGGATCGGACCCAGCCAATTTCCAAGACTTTATCCCATTATGCACCATATCTTCCTCAACTCCCCAGATCTCGTATGCTGCACATTGCGTCCAGATGTGGTTGCAGTCTCGAGCTAGTGGTTTTTGGTCAGATAAGTGAGACAGTTTTTATTCATGGTCATTGGTATATAATTAATCACTTTTTCTCTGTTTCACCTTCCTCTTTAAAGTTGGTGACGTTTCAGGGCCTTTAGACTTCCCTTTCTTCTTTTTCTTCTTCTTTCATGTCGTTGACACAAGAAAAAAGTTCTTTTTAGCTAAGGTTTGTTGCTAATTTGTAGGTAGTCTGCATAGCTGTTCTGTTTCTAATGGTAGTTGGTTTTTGTTTTATTACCGCATGTGTGTTGGTGTGACTAGTTATCATAATGCTGGATTAGAGAGAGAATTTTTGTGGGCACAAGATCCCTAACTTGGATGCCCACAAGAAGTGCATCTGTTGCCTAGGTCCAGAACATTTAGAAGTGGAGTGTGTGGTGTGTGCGACTTTCTATCCATGAGCTTTAGCTGACTGCAGATACAAGCTCATTTTAAAGGGCTTGTTGCCTACATCCTTCACTTCTGGAGCTCAAACACCCCATAAGCATGCTGGTTCCAAATGCTCACTCTCAGCTTTCTCTGGGGAGTCGGAGCATGGCAGGAAGAAGTCCACGGTCTCAGATCATTCACCTTCTGATCTGAGCACCTTCAGATAATCTCAAAGACTTCTTCGGGTCAGTCTATTTTGGATCCTAAAGTCTGGAGGCAGGCATCTGATCCAAAATATTTGTCTGATCCATCTTCCTTGGCTCCTAGCACTTCTAAGACCTCTGATCCTACTGGATTCCCCACTTCTGGCATCGCTTCCTCCTGTGATCCCAGGGTTTTGATCTGGTGGTTAAGAACTGGACATTGGTCTTCAGGTGGAACTGGTATCCCCAGCTCTTCCCTCATAGGTCCTTTCAAATCCCTTCCAAGTCAAGACATGCATCCTTGGCTTCTGCGAGGTCTTCCTAAAGCTTTTCCAAGGCTGATATGGACAGAATGAGTTGGAAGTTCCTCAGGGAGCAGATCCAGATGTTGGGGGTATTGTCATCTCTGTCCCTTCTCAAATCCTTGAGTGTTCCTCCTCCTTCCATACAAACTTCTTTTCCGATCCAACCCCAGGAGCCTGGGTATCCAAGAAAGTCAGTGTTGGATCTGAAGAAGCTTCCTTCCTTGAGTCCAACTATATCCCTGACTAGCACTGCTCCATTTTTGGTGGATCCGAGCAGGTCCCGGAACTAAGACATCTGCTGCAACTCTAGGGTGTTGACTTCAGCTCCAACTTTGGATCTGTCACCTCCCCTTAGGGCTTTGGCCTTCTACAGCTCAGATCCAGTTCTTTTGGGAAGCCTTGGACCTGTGGGTGCTTCTGCTCTCTGGTAATTTTAGTTCCAAGGAGAAAGAGGGGCCTCCCCAGGCCAATTGGCCTTCCATGTTGCAGAAAGAGCTTTTGCTAGGTTTAGAGAGTAATTTTCTTATACCCAGGGTCTTGCCACTTCTTTCATTGAATCTGAGCACTAAGCCAGTTGTTCCTGTCCTAGGTCAGCCTGTCCTGAGGCGCTTCCAGACTACTTCCCCTTAGGGAGTCCTCGCATCTTCTAATACCTCCCCGGAACACACCACAGAGGAGGTCCCTTCAAAGAAAAAGTCCCCTGTAGAGTCCCTCACTGAGGACACCGATTTCGAGTGAGTGAGAAGGATCTCCCTGATCACCACCTGAGGACTTCTGTTTTGGAGACATCTTAGAACTCCGGCAGAAAGATGGATGGTTTGCCCAACTTCTTTCTTCTGAGGAATCTGTGTTCCTGGAGGACTTCAGGACAGGCCCATCTACATCCTGGGCGACTCCCCTAGCGGATAAGCTGATTGACCTGGACTCCCGCCAGGCCTGGAAGGAACCAGATATGGTCGAGCCTATTCCCAAGCACCTTGATAGCTTTCCATGTCCACCATCAGATTGTACACAGTGGAGTAAAGACATTCCTATAGATGATGTCGTAATTGCAGCAGCCACTAAGAAGGAGCTAGGAGGGGGCGTGGCTAGGATGCTGAACTGATAGATGCACTTCATTTCAGCTATCTTACCTCAATACAATTTCTGACAGGAATTTTACAAAATAATATTTAATTTGAAGAAATTTTTATTACTAACTTATTTCTAATAACTTTGAGCATCTATAAGAAAAATTTTATTGTCAGAACTTGAATAATTCCTGTCAAATTAATTACTGGAAAGTCAGCACCAATATCAGCTTTACAGCATGAGTCATCTAAGGAATACAGCACAAGACACTTCTCTCAAAAAAGACCTGCAGTCTCTCATTACAAATATACAGGAACTTATAATAAAAATCGACAAGATGGACAATAAAATAGATACTTTTAAAGAAAAGTGCTCACAACAACTGGAACAGCTTCAAGAAATGTTTACACAGCAGAAAGGACAGATATCACTTATTGAACAGTCATTAAGTGACATTGACACTAGAGTTCAAGTAGAAGAACAACAAACTGAATTCTTACTTCAACAGAATACATATTTACTAGAAAAACTTGATGATATGGAAAACCGAACAAGAAGAAATAATATTAGAATATATGGTCTACCAGAAAAATCTGAAGGGGACAATATGATAAACTTTCTTACCACCTGGATACCAGATGTAACAAAAATACCTGAAGCTCTTTCATATGGTATAGAACGGGCGCATAGATCACTAGCAGCTTCTGGAAATGCTTCTTCTCCGGGTAAGAACAAGCCGAGATCTATAATTGTGAGACTTTTTTCTACACAAGATAAAGATCTTATATTAAGAAATGCTTGGGCAAATTCTCCCATCAAATACAATGATTCATTAATAAGATTTGACAATGATTATTCTACAAAGGTGGTTTCAAAAAGAAAAGAATTTCTACCAATAAAAAAAAACCTTGAAGAAAAAGCAACTGAAAGTCCATCTTTTATTTCCAGCAAGACTGAAAGTTTTTCTACCAAATGGAATAAAAATCTTTGAAACAGTAGATTCAGCAAATAAAATACCTTACCAACAACAACATCCTAACACATGAAGAATCTATGGACTGGACAATAAGTACACTGAAGAGAAATGCTGAAGTAAATAATTGGAAAACTGTTGAGCAAAAGAAAAAAAAACTAAAGGACAAATAATCTTACATATGTTATATTCTGTAAAAATCTAAATAATAATACTAACAACAAAAGAAAAGTTCTTACTGTCTTCAAGTTACACCAAAACAGGTACTGTTTTCAATTATATTTTAAATGTCAAAATTAGCATAAATGTAAATACATTTATCTTAAATCACATCAATATACTAAGCATAATTTAAACATTACTCTATTTTTCATTATTATCCATCTATTATTTTCATATTCTTAATCAGAGTAATCAATGCATAATAATGTTCCCAAATAGTTTATTTATTTATTTATTTTCTCTCTCTGTATTTTGTTGTTTTTATTTTTCTCTTCTTTTATTAAATCTTCATTAACTTATAATACTTTAATCAGTATATGGTTATATTGCTTAATAGGTATAGTAATGGCTGCTATATAACTTATTATTAGTTACATCCCTGATAGTATTACTTTTTATAAGTTAAAAGTGTCCCTGTTTGGATAAACGCTAATGCTGGGCAGAAATGTGTTGCTTTTGAAATGAAGTATTTCAGTTAGGATGTATCATAAGACTACTTTAAATAATCTTAAAAGATGTTCTGCCTTTGACCCATATGCACATACTGATATAGTCCAGTGAAAAAATATGTTTTAAGTGATATTTTGAGGCTATAAGTCAGGTGTGTTGTGGCTCCAGACATCCGGAGTTGAAAGATGCTTGTGACTAGCTTAGATATCCTGTTGTCTTTTCTTTTGTAGAGAAATAAGGCATAGCATGTTTAAAATGCAAAGTTTGACAGTTGTGAACACTACTGCACAAACTAGAGTGCTCACGTGCCACTACATGAGTTTGTCACCAAATAAGAGGAGGGAAAAGAAAAAACACATACCTTTTCCCCGCTTGGTTCTCGAGACAATTTAACAGCCACAAACATCACTAGAAACTTGAGTTACTTATTGCTTGTCGCATTTACTTGTGTACGCCATCCCCTGACTCTTTCTAATTGACATCTAGTCAGAAAATAAGCTAGGTTCACATTTAAAGATACAGAAACCTAAATTCCTTCTAAGGAAACAAATAATATAAAAGGTTCATATAAATATACACAGATATTTATTTTTGAAGCACTTTCAGTTTATGGCTACTGATGTCTTCTAGCACCTTGATAGATAAGGACATATATCTGCTTGTCTTTCTATCAGTTTAGATTTCCAGACATTTTAGCTATCCCTTACTATGTTTTATACAGCAGAGTTTAAAAAGCAGAAATTAATCATCAGCAAATAAAATCACTGCTGTTTTACAAATTCTCTAAAGAAACTAGTAAATGTCAAGCAACTGACAGGTTTGTTTTGGGGAGGGTTGCCATTTCCCACGCTGGTGCTCCTGCAGAATACTACTGATGTCCTGCTGCCAAGGTATGCCCTCGGGTGGGCAGGTGGGATGCAACAAGAAGGTTGGATGTGCATTTGGCAAATCAAACATTTAGATGGCGGTATGTGGTATACTAGATGGAGAAAGTGGAAGCAGTGATTGTATAGGCAACTATAATGAGTAACATAACAACAGTGGATTTGACCCGGTGTGTCAATTATACAATGTTTATATCCCATGTGGCTTTGGGCTTTGTCGAAGCATCTGTGTTCTACACACATATTGTGTTGGATCTGATTTGAGTGGAAGGGGGAGAGGCTTAGCCCACACCCTAATTTGTTACTGGGTTGCCATGCATTATGGGCATGCATTGTGGCAGGTACTCAACGGGCTATCCATCCTTAGATGGCTCATGCTGTTCCCGTTTGCTCATCTGAATGGTGACTGCGGCTGTGCTCTTCTTGTTATGTTGCCTGGCTGTGGCTTCACCCTTCTTATAATATTGCCTGGCTTTTACATTATCAAGAATGACACAATACTAGTGTATGCGGGTATATCATGTTACTGTTAGTGTGGACAAGGATGCTTGACAATGCAACTATGATTCTTGGACCTTTCTGCAGACGGGTGTGTTGTCTGGCAGTTGAGAGCCTGGTTGTTCCTGATCAGCGGACCTGTATTTTTGTGTTTCAATGTGACTGCATGAAAGGATGCCAGTATTGGTCTGCAAGTTTGGTGGGCAGTAGATTCGTTTGGGATTGATTTGAGGAGATACTTGTATTATGGCTGGGGCACTTGACATTTGATAAATGTATCCTCTCAATGATGCGTTCTGTCTGGTCATTGGCTGTAAAACAACTTTTCTGAGAAATATTGTTGTGGTGCCAGTTAATGATTTGGATTAAATGTTTCTATATACAGTCGTGAAGCAATTGCCAGGATAAAATGGTACTCTTGCAGTGCATGGATCATCGTGGCTGTCCTCCGATGTTGGAGGAAAAACAAGCTTCTTGGACACCTTTTTGACGTGGTAAAGGTGTTACCCCATGGTTTGAATATGTTTTGTCTCTTTGCTGCAAAATGGGTTGGGAATTTTGGCCTGTAATATTTTCGTACATGGTGGTTTGAATCTTGGCAGCTTCCATTGTTTTGATGTGTTCCCCAGTATACTTTTGTTCAGTCATAGGATTGAATTACTGGTGTTGAGTAGGTCAGGATTGTATCTCCAGCACTTGTTGTCAGCAGATAGACGCACTGGTTTGGTGTCAGTCTAAGCTGTGGGAGTTGATGTGTGATATACATAGATGTTTGCTTTGAGGGTGTGGTCAAGTGCGCTGCAGTTTTACCTCTGTACTGTGTCAGTTTTCATTGTGCAGGGTCCCTCTGAGGGTTGATGGAAGTGTTGGCAACAAGACACTCAATCAGGTAACAACATTATGAGTGGTCTCTTGGATAAGGGAGCTGTCTAAATTGTGATCTTGTTGTCTCCAGCCATGGGAATTGTCATTGAAAAGCTGAAAAATGCATTCAGAGGAACATATTTAATGTCTACTAAAGAAATATTAATATACTTATACATTGTTTCGCATTTCAGTTTATGTTAAACATGAAATATGATGTGGTTTCAGAACTATTCATGTTTTTATTCCAATATGACTTTGCAAATATTAATTTAAACACTGGTTTCGGACTTGAGTAGTCTAAAACAATTGCACAACAATGGTACTGTATTATACAGTAATGTCAGTAAATAGTTTTCAACAGATGTATGAAATATACAGTTATAGATTTTAACATGTTTATTAATACCCTAAATTATTTTGAAATGATACTACCTTAATCTAAATATTTGTACCTTTTTGAAACCTGCTTAGAAGTAAGTATTATTGAATTACAATAAGATGAGTAAAGAATATATGTATATATTTTAGCTGATTAGATTATCTTAATATATTATTCAATTATCTTTATTTAAAACTAAGAGGATAAGAGAAACTGATCCAAATATTATTTGTGAGGGTAGAAAGTTTGTTTGGTTAGATTCACTAACCAAACGAAGAGGTATATTACCTCATAGCAATAGGGAATGGTTTTTAAGGTTAAGAATTATAAGTTTGGAAGTTCTTTGTTTTTTTTTTTATTCTATCACTTTGGTGTCACTTAGAAACATGCAAAAATCATACAAGAAAAACTTTTTGAATACTGTATCCAAGATGGAACTAAGAATAAACAATATTTAGATAAACTCACACATAAAACAAACTCAAAACTAGGAAATGAAATGTTTATCCATAAATATTAATGGTCTAAATAATAGTAATAAAAGGAGAAGCCTATTCAAGTACATAAACTTACATAAACCACAAATAGTCTTTTTACAAGAGACACACTTATTAGATAGAGATATAAACAACTTAAATATTAATAATTACACAGTACTAATAAACTCTCAATACAAAACAAAAAAAAGAGGAGTAGCTATACTACTTCGCAACTCAACTATAACACCTAAAATAATTACTACTCATCAAGATACATCAGGTATGTTTTGTCTAGTTTCAATAGAGTTAAATAAGAGAATCTATACGTTAGTAAATCTATATTGGATCCCAGGACTAGGATTAAAAACAGTTAAACAGCATTTTGAAGAGATAATTCATTTAACTAAGGGTAGCCTGATATTGGCAGGAGACTTCAACTGTATAATGAATGAAAAAGATACAGATTCTAAATCCAAAAGAAGAAAACAACCCATCTCTAAAGCACTATCAAAATTTATAGATACATTGTATTTAAAAGATATAAATGAATTTGCAGAACCAGACTCACTGATCTTCACATTTTATTCTCATAGATATAAAACTAACTCTAGAATTGATAGAATATATGTTGCCAATGACCTAATAACAAAAATTGACAAAGTCAAAATCATAAATTGTCCTTTATCTGATCATAATGCCATAGTCTTTGAGATAGAGCTTACACCATTTTATTCAAATCCCATTACTAGGATACCTTCCTATATCACAAAATTGAGAGATTTCAAAGAATTTTATGAAGAAACAATCAAAAACTTTCTAGAAATAAATTACACAGAAGATATTTCAGAAATATATGTCTGGGATTCATTAAAAGCAGTTACATATGGGAAGATATTATCCTGGTACATAAATAAAAGGAAGTTATGGAATAAAGATATGCTAGACTTACAAAACAAAGCAGATAAATTGAAACTGGAAATACAAAAGGGTAATGCTACTCAAGTTCAAGAACTTACACAAATCAATAAGAAGTATACAGAATTGCTACACCATAAGATTATGATTAACTTAGAAAAGATAAAAATAAACTCATACTCTACTAATTCAGCACACCTGAGATACTTAACTAATAGAACAAAAAAAAATTAAATCTAAGCAAATAAAAGAAATATTTATTCCCAATACTAACAGAAGAGTTACGGAACTAAATGATATTTTAGAAGCATTCAGACTCCAATTTAACATTGATAATTCCATAAATACTCAAGATACACCTACTAAGGATATAAAAAATACTTAGAAAACAATATTCATATTAAATTAACACAAGAACAAATAGACATTATAAACAAACCAATCAATATGACAGAATTAAAATCACAAATTAAAAAGCTCAAGACAAATAAAGCACCTGGCCCAGACAATATGCTACCAGAAATGTATAAATTAATACCCAATTAAGCCATATCTTTATTATTAAAAGTATATGATATAGCCAATAAAGATTTGAATATACCACCCTCTTGGAAATATTCATTGATATCCCCAATTATCAAACCAGATAAAGATGAAAAACAGTGTTCCTCATATAGGCCAATATCATTACTCAATATAGACTACAAGATGTTTATGGCTATATACAGATAGGATCAAACACTTTCTTCCTTTCTTAATTCACAAAGATCAAACAGGTTTTATTAAAGGAAGAAATACTTCAGATAATATTTAAAGAATACTAACATTAATAGATTATAGCAAACATAAAGTCCTAAATTTAAATGTAATCTCATTAGATATTAATAAAGCTTTTGATTCGGTTAACTGGAACTTTCTTTCACTAGTTTTAAAAGAATATAACTTTCCTTCTAATTTTAATAATCTTATCCAAATACTATATGAAAAATCTACTGCATATGTTAAACTGGGATCATATAGATCAGGCCCTATAACAATAAAAAAGGGAACTAAACAAGGTTGCCATTTATCACCATTGTTATTTGCATTACTCATAGAACCCTTTGCAAATCAAATCAGATCAAACAATAACATAAAGGGCATTTGTATTAATAAAATGTTAAACCTTAAAATCCAACTCTTTGCTGATGACATACTATTAACTCTCTCAGATGCAAATGAGTCTTTGAATGCTCTATTTAACTCCATGAATAAATTTCAAAATATTTCAGGCTTAAAATTTAATGAAAACAAAACTAAAATTATGCCCTGTAATTGTAAAAAAAAAATAATATAAACAAAAGATTTTCCAAATATATAGTAACAGAAAGTAAATTATTATATCTGGGAATAAATCTACTCAATGAATTAACAGATTCTCTAATATTTAACTATAATAAAATACTAGACAAAATAGAACAAACAATTGGTTACTGGAATAAATATATCTTTTCAACAGCAGACAGATTATATCTTATTAAAATAAACATATTTCCCAAAATATTATACTTAATACAAAATTTTTCATTGCCACCTCCCAAATATATTATTCAAAGATACAATAAACTAATTTTAAATTTTCTATGGTTTCCAAATAAACCCGTGATAGCCTTAAATAAACATTTGCCAGATTGGGAAGATGGTGGAATTAATTTACGGATATTGATTTATATATTACCTCATCTGTTATTAAAAACATAACACTATGGTTAAATAATTCATACACACCTATATGGAAACAAGCCCATGAGCAGATTTACATAGAAATCAATTATAATCACATACAAGACAACTTAACAGTAATACCATCACCCCTTATATGGATGTTAAAAGATTATTTTTAGGGAAAAGAAATAATATTAATAAATTGCCATCAAACTATGTAAGCTCTACACTTTCAGTGTTCAGAACATATATAAACAAAATACCAAATATTAATTCTTGGATTTTTCTTATTTTCCTATAGCTTTTACACCAAATATTCTAGATACATTCCAAATATCTAAAATAAATATACTTAAAGAAGAAACATTACTCTTTTGGCATCAACTTATAGAGAAAGGAAAATTCTAACAAAGGAACAGATAATTTATAATTATAATATAAATAAAGACAATTGGCTGTTTTACAAAATCTAAGGCATTTTCTTATAAATAAAATAGAACAAATGCAACCTTCAGTTAGACATGAAGCTCCAAAACTCATTGAATACCTTATTCTTATCACAAAACAGCCTTATCAGGGTACAGGTTATTTGTCTAATATCTATAAAATTGTTAAAAAACAAAAACTATCATGAAAAATCATACTGGGATTATTATACTTTAATAAACAACCATCCTCCAGTTGAAGAAGAAAAAGTAATATTCTAAAATCTTCCAAATTTTCTACATTATCAAAATACTGGCAATTATTCACTTGGAGATATCTACATAGAAGTTTCTATACACCACATAGGTTAGCCAAAATGTATTCTATTGAAGATCAATGTTGGAGATGCCATACCAAGATAAAAGCAGATTGGCAGCATGTTTTTTATGAATGTATATGTCTCAATATGTACTGGAAATCCATTAATTATTTTTTTCAGACTGTTTATAATGATAATTTTCAATTAACAAAGTCTTTAATTTTATTCAACTCTCCTATTCCAAACTGTGTACCAAAAAGACACTAAAATTCTATGGTCACTATTGGCTATTTCACGTAAAATCATAACTATACACTGGAAAAATGAGGCTTCGCCTACGTTCAAGGAATTTGAAACTTTAACAACAACAGTTGCTCACATGGAAATATTAACAGTGAAGAACAGAACTAAAAGATCTACTTCTTACTATTACTCTTGGATGAAAGTACTGGAAATACTTGAAAATATCGAAGAAGATATATCATCTTATGTTTCTAACTTTATATAATATAGAATTTCAATGTTATTTGCATAGACACCAATGTAAATAGTTATATAATGGTTTGAAGTTAGTAATGTTTTAGAATTGTAAATATGTTATTTATCTTTATTTCATGTAATGTTTAAGACATCTTATTTGAAATAATAAAAAAAAATATTTAGTGAAAAAAAGAAGGAGCTAGGAGAGCTCCACTGTCCATCCACTTATCAAGGAGTCTATGCTTCAGCTACTGTCTCTCTGCGGTCATTGAACTACATGGCGCGGGTCTGTATTATATATTCAAAGCTTAAAAATTTCGAACCTCATATTTTTGACAACATATGAGCGAAACTTGAATCTTCGAATATATAATAAAAATGTACAAAAAAACTACCTTAACACTCTGAGCAGGGGGGTGGCAAGCCCCCTGCACCCCCCACTTAAATATACCAACTCCGAGACCACACTTCAGTGCAGAAAAGGGAAATTTTCCCATTCTGCACGTATGGAGACGTTGCCTTTCACCTTTGAACTTTTCAAAGTTCAATCATATGTTGTCGACCATATGACATTCGAACTTTGAAACCTTCGATAATTTAATAGGGACCCACTTGATGCACTTCACCCATTTGCAGAGAAACCTGGTTAAAGAATTATTCAACTCTCTGGCCGAGACCTTGTCGGAGGAGGACTTGAAAAAGGTTTCTCCCCAACTGGCTACTGTTTCTTCCCTCGCTAATTTCTTGATTAGATTGAGTCTGCATGTGGTGGAAGGCACCTTACAAGCTGCTGGTACAGACCTAGCCATCAGCAGACATGCCTGAATGTGGCTTTGTGACTTTGCGGAACCCTTCAAGGCTTCATTCATTAATGCCCCCTTCAATGGGTCCTCCTTGTTTGGACCTTCTGTGAAAGACACACTAACCCACAGAGAGCAAGAAGGAAAGAACTTGTCTGCTGTGGGGATCAGGTTTTGTAATACTCAGAGGTCTTTCTCCAGGAACCAATGAGGAGGTAAGAAAACTTGGTTCAAGAAGTCACAAGGCTCTTTTCAGGACCCACATGAGGATACCTCCTTCAGAAGGGGAGGTTTTAACGCTAGCCGCTACCCCAGAGGCAAGAGGGACTGCAGAATCATTGCTGCTGGAAACCTTTCCTGATGGGCCTTTCCAGTGCTTCTAAAGCGTTGCCCAACTGTTCATCTATGGAAGCAGTTAGGGGTCATCTATCCCTGTACCTGGATGCCTGTACAAGTATAACAAACAATACCTGGGTGGTGAACATTATATCCAGAGGCTATTACATTCCTTTTCAGTAACTTCTCCAGGTCCAAGGAGGAAACTGCCTGACATTCCACCCAGCCAGAGGGAGTACCCGGTATGATAAGTTCAAAAACTTCTACAAAAAAAAAAAAAAAGTCTTCCAAGAGGTCTCGCCCAAACAAAGAGGATTTGGAACTTATTCTTGCGTCTTTTTAGTGCAGAAAAGGACAGGGTACCCAAGATCTGTTCTGGATCTCAGCAGCTGGATCTCAGCAGCTTGAATCATTTTGTCAAGAAGTCAAAGTTCCAAATGGTTACAGTTCCGTCCATCCTGCCACTTTTACACAAGGATGATTGGATGTGCTCTGTGGATCTTTAGGACATGTACTCTCATATCAAGATCGACAGGTGCTCCAGAAGTCATTTGTACTTTCAGCTGGGAGCCAGTTATTACTAGTTCAGGGCACTGCCCTTTGGACTCACCACAGCCCCCTGCTGTTTACCAAATGTTTGGCAGTCGTAGCTGCTCACCTGAGGCTAAAGGGATTCCAGGTTTTTCTATATATAGACAATTAGCTCTTTACTTGACCGAAAAGACATCATCTGATGCAATCAAGCTAGTGAAAATTTTCAGCCACCTGGGCATTATGATAAACTGAGCAAAATTGAACTCAGGTTCATAGGAACGCAGCTGGATTCAATGACAGAGGTGGCCTCCTAACCAATACATTGCATTTTCTGTCTGAGACAGCACGTTTAAGATTTACTAGATCTCCCACAACCACCAGCGAAATTTGTTTTACTGGCTGTAGGGTCAATGGCAGCTGCAATTGTTTTAATCACTTTAGTGAGGTTCTAGTTCTCCAGTGGACCATAGTGGTTCAGTGGTCCAGTCTTTGTCACCCACTGTCTACTCCCATAAAGCTGTCTGGGAGCTGCAGGAATCCTCTACAGTGGTGGCTGGAATCACGTGATCCATCTCTGGGCAGACCCCCACCCCCTGCCATAGCCACATTGACCACGGACGCTTCCTGGTCTGGTTAATTGGAGCACTTTCTGGGGATGATGGACCAAGGCATGTGCTTGCCTGCAGAGACTAAACTGCATATCAGTCTCCTAGAGATGAGAGTAGTCCTTACGTTGCAACCCTTCCAGGACATTCTCCCTCTAGGGATGACTGTGATTCACACAGCATGTCAGTAGTCTGGTACATCAACAAACAAGGAGTAAACCCGTTTTATCCATTGTGCAGGAAAGCCATGCGAGTTCAAGAATGGGCAGTATCTTCAGACTTTTTTCTGATTGCAACACGCATCCTGGGGGTAACCAACAATGTTAAGTTGTCTACCTTGCCTTCATTCTTGCTGGTTGGGCTCGGAGCCGATCCTCTGCTCCGACTCGGCCATCTTCTAAAGCTCAAGAGCTATTTACTGGCTCAAGGCCTCCCCATATCCCACAATGCCTGGCGCTAGATCCCCAGATCTCATTTGCCTCTTCTGCTACGAGGTTGCTTTTGCTGGCTCAGGTCGTATTTTTTGTCTCTTTGATAGGCTTTATAAAAATTTCTTATAGATAGTTGGTGTTTAAATTTATTATAGTACTTTTAGTACTCTTATTGCCTCTGTGTAGTTTTAGATCTATCCCATCCCCTTAGAAAACTCGTTTTTAGTGTTAGAGAGTCCCCCCCCCCCCCTCTTTTTTTTTTCTCTCTTCAAGGTAGCCATTTTTAGTTAGAGGCTAACCCTTGATGTTAAGTTGTCTATCTCGCCTTCATTCTTGCTGGATGGGTTCGGAGCCGACCTCGGCTCCGACTCGGCCACTCTAAAAGCTCGAGAGTTGGTTCCACCGGCTCGAGGCTCCCCTTATATCCCACAATGCTAGGCGAGAGTTACCTCAGATCTCGTTTGCCGCTACAGCTTCGAGGTTGGTTGCTTCTACCGGTTCCTGGTGAGTGTTAGCTTTTTCTTCAAAAAAGTTACTCTTTTTTTCCCCTTTTTAACTTTTTTCTTCTTGTGTCTATTGTCTGGGGCCTTTGCACCTGCAGGACTCCTGTGCTGTGTGCCATGGCTTCAGCCCCAGGGTCCTGCAGGAAAGAAAAAACAAGTTGATTCTGAGAGGCTTGTTGAAGCCAGAGGATTCCCTGTCAGTTTCAACAGGGAAGCCCTCTAAGGCATCGAGGTCTTCGGCTCCGGCTTCTGAGCCGAGACCTCAGGTTGTTCAACCTTTGCCTTTATCGGCTCCGGCTGGAGCCGATAAGACTCAGTCCACAGTTTCTGTGGCTTCACCGGCTCCGCCGGGCCGAGGTTATCGAGTACCCGTGTCGGCTCCGACAAGATCTTGAGCCGACAACCAGAAAGAGGTCTAGGTCACCTTCTCTTGGCTCCGTTCATTCGGCTCCAGGAGCTCCCCTGCTGTCTGAACGGAGCCAAAGGTCTCATTCCTCTAGGTCATCGAGGCTTTCCGATCATGACCTTCAGAGGGTGGTGAGTCGACTACTTAAGTCCGAGGCACTAGCCCAGATGCTTCAGAGCCCGACTCATCAGTCGGTGCCTGCCCCGTCCATCAACTCTTTCCTCCTTCGACTCTTTTGAGTTCGGAGCCGGGTCGTCGGAACCGAGACTGTGGTCACCGAGCCGAGACAATTGTCTTCGGCTCTGTCGCCGGCTCCGTTTTCTTCCTTGGAGGAATCTCGGCCGGACTTCCCTCGGCTCCGAGGGGTGAGTGGCATCGGACCCTTGTCCGACCCCTCTCCTCTCGGTGCTTGGCGCTGGTGAGTTCGGCTCCGACATCGGCCTCGGAGCCATCACTGTCGGTGCCGAGGGGGTCCTTAGCTCCTCGGGCGGGGACCTCTGGCTCTGCCTGACAGGGGTGCATTCGAGGTCATGTGGAGTGTGTTAGAGCCTGGCTCTACTCCACAGTCGGCTCCGTCAGCCCCTCCCTCTATGCTGCCTCAGGGTAAGTCGACTCACTCCCTCATCCCGGACCGCAGAGAGCCAGCTCCTCAGGAGCCCCTTTGGGATTTCATCCTCTTCGAGGCCTCTCCTGATTTGGCAGAAGAGCCTCCTCGGAAGAGGAAGTGCAAGAGGAAGCACATTGACTCACCTGAGTCTATCACGTCAGACACAGATCTGGATGATTCTGAGGGTTCCCCCCGTTCCCCTTCTGAAGATGTCTCATTTGCAGACATTCTGGAGATCCTGAAACAGAGGGAAATTGGCCAGCCCTCAACCCTTCAGAGGACGAATCTGTGTATCTTGAGGCGTTTGGCTCTCGTCCTTCCACCTCCTGGGTGTCCCCCTTCGACCCCCTCATGCAGGTGGTTGCTAAGAAGGCATGGACGGCTCCTGATTCAGTGGACCCCACTCCCAGGAGACCCTCCAAATTCATCACAGCTCCATCAGACAAGCAATTTTTATCAAAAGGAGTTTCTGTGGATGCTATGGTGGTAGCTGCCGCCACAAAGAAGGAACTGGCTGATCCTTCAGTGCCTGTCCATCCACCTAACAAGGAATCTAGGTCCATGGATAGGTACGGGAAGCGGATGTTCTCCTCAGCGACATTTACCATGCGTTCGCTGAATTACCTGTGCCATTTCACTCGTCTTCAAAGGGACTTGATCAAGGAAGCAAGTGAAATGTTAAAGGACCCTACAGCTGCGGGTTTCCAAGAGAAAATGAACACGCAGCTGGCTACCCTTAATTCCATATCCAACTCCTCCATGCGCCTCCTCTCTTATGCGGCCGATGGAGCGAGCAGAGCCGCAGGGACAGGGGTAGCCTTACGTAGGCACGCCTGGATGCGGCTATGCAACTTTGCGGAACCTTTCAAGACGTCTTTCACGAACTCCCCTTTTGATGGATCATCTCTCTTTGGTCCTCAAGTGAAAGAAACCCTGACTAGGTGCGAGACTGATGGCAAGACCCTTTCTGCCGTCGGAGTCCGTTTTTCGACTCCTCCTAGGCCTTACCCCAAAGGCCAGAAGGGTGGGAAGATGTGGTTCCGTAAACAATCTCAAGGGACTTCGCCTGACGCACAGAGTCGTTTTCCTACCAAAGGCAGAGGTGGGAATAACAATGGCAGACGGGCCCCTAGGGGCAGGGGGGGTCCGCAGAACCAGGGCAATCGGGAAGCCTTTCCTGACAAGCCCTTTCAGCATCCCTGAGGTGTTGCCCGACTGCCCATCTTCGAGGCAGTCGGGGAAGATTGTCACTGTACCCAGAAGCCTGGCTATCCCTGACTCAAGACAAATGGGTACAGTCCATCATTTCCGAAGGCTATTCTATCCCCTTTCTTCGTTTTCCAAATCAGTCAAAAAAATCCCTTCCAGATGTTCCACCCGCTCAAAGGGATATAGCAGCTTTGGAAATTTCAAAACTGCTTGCAAAAAGAGCGATTCAGTCAGTGCCAGCAGACCAACAAGGATCCGGAATCTACTCAAGGTTCTTTTTAGTTCCAAAGAAAACAGGGGACTGGAGACCGATTTTGGATCTCAGTGTCTTGAACAAATCAGTCAAGAAAACAAGATTTCGGATAGTCACGCTGCAATCCATTCTTCCCCTTTTGGGCAAAGGCAGGCTGGGAACCAGTCATTTTCAGTTCAGGGCCCTGCCCTTTGGTCTCACCACTGCCCCCCGGGTGTTTACCAAATGCATGGCAGTGGTAGCTTCTCACCTGAGACGACAAGGATTCCAGGTGTTTCCATATTTGGATGACTGGCTTCTCACAGCTCCCACCAAGCATCTCCTTTTGATGGCCAGAGATTATACTTTTCGCGTTTGTCAAAAACTAGGTATTTCAATAAATTGCAAAAAGTCTGTTTTGTCGCCTTGTCGTACTATTACCTACATAGGCGCAAATTTAGATACTATAAACATGTCTGCAACGCTAACGAACCAAAGGATATCAGACATTCACAAATTGGTGTCACTTCTTCTCAACAACAACAGAGCCAAAGCCAGGTTAGTTCTAAAGGTGTTGGGAATCATGGCAGCGGCCATACCTCTCCTCCCATTGGCCAGATACCACATGCGGATCCTTCAGTGGATGCCTTTTTCTCAATGGTCATACCAGGAACTTCCAATGTCTCACACCATTATGATCACGCAAGCGTGCAAAAAGCATCTAATGTGGTGGATGTCTTCCCCCCAGCTCCTGGCAGGAAGACCATTTGTTCCACCTCCTCCGGTTGCTACTCTGACAACGGATGCCTCCCTGATCGGGTGGGGGGGGCATTATCAGGGCAGGACAGTCCAGGGCACATGGCAACCAAACGAATGCCACTTGCACATAAATGTTCTGGAGATGAGAGCAGTGCTTTTAGCGTTGCAAGCCCTTCAAGACTCTCTTCCCTTAGGAACGATTGCAATCCAGACAGACAACATGTCTGTAGTGTGGTACATCAACAAACAAGGCGGAACCAGATCATACCCCCTGTGTCGAGAAGCACTCAGACTGTGGCAATGGGCGATTTCTTCTCAGCGTTTTCTGATAGCAACGCACATCCCGGAAGTCCAATCACATTGCGGACAAGTTGAGCAGAGCTATACTCATGCCTCACGAGTGGTCTCTGAAAGACTCTGTAGTGAGAGAGATATTTCTCAAGTGGGGTCAGCCTTGCTGCGATCTTTTTGCTACTCCCCAAAACAGCAAGTGCAGAGAATACTTCACTCTATTCCCTTTACCAGGCCAACCCAGCAGGGACGCTCTAGTCCAAGTTTGGCCCCGGGACTTCTGTATGCATTTCCTCCTTTCCCTCTGATCTCTCAAGTAATACAGAAAGCTATCGCTCAGAAGGCCTCATTGATCCTCATTGCTCCTTACTGGCCTCGACAAGTGTGGTTCCCCTTTCTACATCGTTTTCTCTTGGAGCGACCGTGGAGTCTGGACCTAGTTCCAGACCTTTTGATCCACCAATCGGGTCAGTTTCATCGCTCCCTCCCTTCTCTGAACCTCACTGCTTGGTTCCTCCAGTTCCAACCGTAGCCAGGCTTCCTCATTTATCTCACTCGGTTAGAGATATATTGATAGCTTCCCATAAATCTTCCACTCGAAAGATTTATTTCAGTAAGTGGAAACGCTTCTCATATTGGGCACAAGGAAAGGACATAGATCCTTTCACCGCTTCCATCCAACTAGTCCTTGATTTTCTAGCTGAACTCTTCCATGCAGGTTCATCTCCATCTACTCTTAAGGTTCAATTGGCAGCTATTTCTAATTTTCATGTGGGCATTTCTGAATCTGCCCTAATGTCCCACAAACTTTGCAAAGCCTTTTGAAAGGAGTTTTTCTTCTCAGACCTCCTATAAGAAATCCTCCTTCTCCTTGGGACCTAAATTTAGTTCTTGCTTCTTTGATTCTTTCCCCTTTCGAACCTGCAGCTTCATGTTCCTTGAAATTATTATCATGGAAAACTCTCTTTCTGGTGGCTATCACATCAGCTAGAAGAATTTCAGAACTTCAAGCACTCAGTTGTCGTTCTCCTTATCTTCTGTTCCATAAGGACAGAGTTTCCTTCTGAACTAACCCGTCCTTTTTGCCTAAGGTGGTTTCAACATCAAATCTAAACCAAAGCATTGACCTCCTGTCTTTTTCCCAGAGTATTCAAATAGGTCTGAACAAAAATTACACTGCCTGGATGTTCATCGTCAATTAAGGTACTATTTGGACAGGACGAAACAATTCAGAAAATCTGATCAACTGTTTGTCTCCTATGCGGAAAGCAGAAAGGGACTTCCAGTTTCAAAGGTATCATTATCCAGATGGCTAACATCTCTGATTACCCTTGTTTATGAGATTAGACACCAAAAACTGCCTAATAAACCTAAAGCCCATTCCACCAGAGCTTTGGCTACTTCTCTAGCCTTCCAAGACAGACTGCCTATTGACACCATTTGTGCAGCAGCTACTTGGGCTACTCCTCACACTTTTATTTCCCATTATAAGTTGGATTTAGCTTCTAGGCATAGAGCTAATTTTGGTTCCACTGTTCTCAGGAGTCTGTTCCGTTAGGCCACCCGGGACAAGGTGCTAGGGACGCGGTCCCATCCAGCAAGAATGAAGGCGAGATAGACAACTTAACATATAGAAGTTATGTTCTTACCATAACGTTCCATGTTAGTTGTCTTCTCGCCTTCTTCTTGCGTCCCACCCTCCTTCCCCCTGGCCTGGACAGACCTAGAGGAGTTGTGATCGTGACCTCTCTTTCTACCACCTCTTTCTTAGTCATATGCTATTATGCATATTTCTTGGTTCAGGATGTAGGTCACCCTTCTTTCTTCCTGTTGTTAGAGGTGGATTCTGTTTTACAGTTATACTGTTATTGTTATAAGCTGGGGTTAGCTTACAAACGAGATCTGAGGTAACTCTCGCCTAGCATTGTGGGATATAAGGGGAGCCTCGAGCCGGTGGAACCAACTCTCGAGCTTTTAGAGTGGCCGAGTCGGAGCCGAGGTCGGCTCCGAACCCATCCAGCAAGAAGAAGGCGAGAAGAAGACAACTAACATGGAACGTTATGGTAAGAACATAACTTCTATTTCTCTAAAATACTTTTTATAGTGTTTGAGGTAGAAATAGTTGTAGTACTTCACTATTTTCCGGTGTGTGTGTGTATATATATATATATATATATATATATATATATATATATATATATATATATAAATAATTATAGTTATAGGGTGTGTGTGTCTGCGTTGTTAAGGTGTGGTAACTGGTGTTTTGTATGTACGGATTTCTTTATACTTGTTACCTACTGTCATACTGTTGACCTTTTTTCCTGTGATATTTCCTTTTTGCAGGATGTCCAAAGATACGAAGGTATCGCGATTCAAGAAGTATGACTCATGCTGTCAGAAGATGTCTCTGACAGATGGTCACACTTCTTGTGTCTACTGCTTGGGCGCCCTACACCTGCAGGACTCTTGTTCGGTGTGCCACGCCTTTAGTCCAAGAGTCCGGCAGGAGCGTAGGAATAAGTTAATCCTTAGAGGATTACTAAAACCTGAAGGGTCACCTGCTAAGACTCAGCCAGGGAAACCCTCCAAGCCAACGAAGCCGTCGGCTCCCAGCTCGGAGCCGTCATCGGGTGTGGCGTCTGCTTCAACTTCGGTTCCATCCGGACCCTAAGTACCTGCCTCTCAGTCGGCTCCGACCCTAGTGCCGGAACCTTCAGGGAGCCGAAAGCGTTCTAGGTCCCCATCCCTAGAGTCGATTCGCTCGGCTTCGGCGTTGCCTCTGTTACAGTCGGAGTGAAGTCACTGATCTCACTCTTCTCGGTCTTCGAGACTGTCTGACCATGACTTGGAGAGAGTGGTGAGCAGACTTCTGAAATCTCAGGCCCCGGCTAAAATGTTATCCAGCCCCCCTCATCAGGGTTCGGCTCTGTCCAGTTCCTCCTTCGATTCACCCCTTGAGTTCGGAGCCGGAGCTTGTTGGGGTTCAGATCGTGGAACCGTCGGCGCTGATACCTACCCTTTCGGTTACTTCGGCTCCAATCACTTCCATGGCGCCGTCCTTGGAGGGATCTGGGCGCCGAGACTCCCTCGTTGGTTCCGAGGGGGCAAATGGCATCAGACCCTTGTCCGACCCCGTTCTCCCTCTCGGAGCTTCGGCGCAGGTGAGCTCGGCTCCTACATCGGCCTCGGAGCCGTCCCTCTCGGTGCCGGGGAGGATTCCGGTCTCTTCGGAGCCTGAGCTTTCTTCTGTGCTGGGAAGGGGTGCCTTCGAGGTCATGAGGAGTGTGCTGGCCCCTGAGTCAGCCCCACGATCAGCCTCTTCGGCTCTTCCCCCTCATGGTGCCTGCATCTGCCTCTGCCCCTCCTCCAGACCCCAAGTGAGGAGAGCAAGTGCTCCAGGTCGTCCCAGTGGGCGTGTCTTCCTCTTCCGAGGCCTCCCCTGATCATTCAGAGGAGCCCCTTCGAAAGAGGAAATGTAAGAGGAAGCATGTTGACTCCCCTGAGTCTGTCACTTCGGATACCGACTTAGAGGATTCGGAAGGGTCCCCGAGGTCCCCCTCTGAAGATGTCTCCTTCTCAGACATCCTTGAGATGCTTAGGCAGAGGGGGAACTGGACTACCCTTAACTCTTCTGAGGATGAGTCTGTATTTCTGGATGCGTTTGGTTCTCACCCCTCCACCTCCTGGGTGTCTCCGCCTTTCGATCCACTGATGGCAGTTGTGGCTCGAAAGGCCTGGTCAGCCCCAGACACAGTGGAACCAACTCCCCGAAGGCCCGCGAAATTCATCACAGCACTACAAGACAAGCAATTTTTGGCAAAGGGTGTCCCTGTTGATGCTATGGTGGTAGCAGTGGCCACGAAAAAGGAGTTGGCTGAGACTTCTTTGTCTGTCCATCCCCCTAATAAGGAGTCTAGGACGATGGACAGATATGGGAAGCGGATGTTTTCCTCAGCGACCTTTCCCATGCGGTCGATGAACTATTTGTGCCATTTTACCCGCCTTCAAAGGGATCTCCTTAAGGTGCTAGGAGATACCCTTCAAGATCCATCAGCTGCGGAGGCCCAGTATAAGATTACCTCCCAGCTGGCAACTCTTAATTCGATAGTGAACTCCTCCATGCGGCTCATTTCTTATGCGGTCGATGGGGCGAGTAGGGCCGCAGGCACAGGTGTGGCCTTGAGAAGGCACGCTTGGATGTGGTTTTGTAACTTTGTGGAACCCTTCAAGGCATCTTTCACCAATACCCCATTTGATGGTTCTGCTCTTTTTGGACCACAGGTGAAGGATACCCTTACCAGGTGTGAGCAGGAAGGCAAGACTCTCTCTGCTGTGGGAGTCCATTTTTCCACTCCTTCTAGACCATACCCCAAAGGTTAGAAAAGTGGGAAGATGTGGTTCTGGAAACCCCAGGGAGCTGTGCCTGACACATGTGGTGAGTTTCCCTCCAGGGGCAGAGGAGGGAACAACAATAGACGCCGCCCTCGAGGCAGAGAGGGCTCGCAAAATCAGGGCAGCAGAGATTCCTTCTCTGACAAGCCCTTCCAGCATCCCTGAGGGGCTGCCCGGCTGCCCGCCTTGGGAGGCAGTCAGGGGAAAATGATCGCTGTACCCAAAAGCCTGGCAAGACATAACTCAAGACAGATGGGTACAGTCTATCATATCCAGAGGTTACAGAATTCCCTTTGTTCATACCCCCTTAAGGTCAAACAAATCCCTTCCAGATGTTCCACCCAGTCTAAGGGAACAAGCAGTGCAAGAGATCTCAAAACTGCTACAAAAACGAGCCATCCAACGAGTCCCAGCAGACCAGCAAGGATCCGGAATTTACTCAAGGTTCTTTTGGTACCAAAAAGACAGGGGACTGGAGACCCATTTTGGATCTCAGCAGACTAAACAGGTCTACACAAAGAACGAAGTTTCGGATGGTCACGCTGCAGTCCATTTTACCCTTTTTGGGACAGGACAATTGGATGTGCTCCATAGATCTTCAAGATGCGTACTACCATATCAAAATGGACAGGCGCTCCAGAAGATTCCTCCGCTTCCGGCTGGGAGCCAGTCATTATCAGTTCCGAGCTCTGCCCTTTGGTCTCACCACAGCCCCCAGGGTGTTCACCAAATGTATGGCAGTAGTTACCTCTTACCTGAGATGGCAAGGATTCCATGTGTTTCCCTATGTAGATGACTGGCTCCTTACTGCTACCACCAGACCTCAGTTACTACGAGCCAGGAACTTCACCATCCAAACTTGCTCCAAGCTAGGCATCACAATAAATTTTGAAAAGTCTGCATTGTCGCCTTGTCAATCTATAACCTTTATAGGCGCAAGCTTAAGTACAAAAGACATGTCGGCGATACTTCCATTACACAGGGTATTAGATATTCGCCGACATGTACAGGTGTTATTAGGATGCAAGAAAATTCAGGCCAGATTCGTCCTAAAGACATTGGGCCTCATGGCAGCAGCGATCATACTAGTCCCCCTGGCTTGTTTTCATATGAGGATTCTTCAGTGGTTGCTTTTCACCCAGTGGTCATTTCTACAGCTTTCAATGTCTCACATGATCATGATTACACAGACATGCAAAAATGGATGGTTTCCCTGTCAGTACCCCAGGGCAGATCATTTGTTCTTCCTCCTCCAGTAGCCACGGTGACCACGGATGCCTCCCTGATCGGGTGGGGGGGGGCACTTTCAGGGCAGAACAGTCCAAGGCACCTGGCAACCCCACGAGTACCATCTGCATATCAATGTCTTGGAGATGAGAGCTGTGCTTTTAGCGTTGCAAACGCTTCAGAACTCTCTTCCCACCGGGACCATTGCAGTTCAGACAGACAATATGACGGTAGTGTGGTACATCAACAAGCAGGGCGGAACCAAGTCCTACCCCCTATGTCGAGAAGCACTCAGACTCTGATAGTGGGCGATCTCTTCCCAGCGGTTTCTGATAGCAACGCACATCCCTGGGAAGTCCAACGTTATAGCGGACAGGCTGAGCAGAGCAATCCTCATGCCTCTAATTCACGATTGGCTTCAGGGACTTCTTTATGCATTCCCTCCATTTCCCGATTCCCAAACGAATACAGAAAGCTACTGCGCTGGGATGCAAGATGATCCTCATTGCCCCCTACTGGCCTCGACAAATTTGGTTTCCGTTCCTGCATCATCACCTTCTGGAACAGCCCTGGACCCTGGACCCAGTACCAGACCTCCTGATCCATCAGTCAGGCGGGCTGCCACCAATCCCTTCAGTCTCTCAAACTCACTGCTTGGTTGCTCCACTTCCAACCTTAGCCAGGCTTCCGAACATTTCCCAGTCGGTGCGTGAAATCATCTTATCTTCACATAAATCTACCACCAGAAAAACTTATGCTAGTAAGTGGAAACGTTTCTCTTGCTGGGCAGAGTCTAAAAATATAGATCCCTTTTCAGCCCCTGTCCACCACATTTTAGATTTCTTAGTGGAACTTTTTCAGGCTGGGTCCTCTTCTGCCACCATTAGAGTTCAGTTAGCCGCAATTTCAAATTTTCATACAGGCTTATCTGAAACTAGTATTATGTCCCATAAGCTTTGCAAAGCTTTTCTTAAAGGGACTACTTTGCTCAGGCCCCCAGTAAGAGATCCCCGCCTCCGTGGGATCTGAATTTGATCTTAGCTTCCCTAATATTGCCCCCCTTTGAACCCGCAGCTTCATGTTCCTTGAAGTTTCTTTCTTGTGGCAATTACTTCAGCTAGAAGAGTTTCTGAACTCCAGGCCCTTTGTGTTCACCCTCCTTATTTAGTTTTCCATAATGACAGAGTTTCGCTCAGGACTAATCCCTCCTTCCTTCCTAAGGTACCTTATGAGAGTAATCTGAATCAGTCCATTGATCTTCCGGTCTTCTTCCCAAATTATTCCAACAAAGCTGAACATAAATTACATCAATTGGATGTTCATAGACAATTACGTTTCTACTTGCATAGGACTAAACAAATTAGAAAATCAGACTAGCTCTTCCTGTTCTATGCTGAAGGTAAACAATGTCTACCAGTGTCTAAAGTAACTCTATCTAGGTGGTTGACTTCTATTATTACCTTGATTTATCAATTGAGGAACAAACAGCTCCCTGCTAAACCAAAAGGCCACTCTACTAGGGCTTTAGCTACTTCTGTAGCTTTTCAGGCGAGATTAACAATGGAAGCCATTTGTGCGGCAGCTGCATGGGCCACTCCCCATACATTCATTTCTCATTATAAGCTGGATGTGGCCTCTAGGAGCAGAGCTGATTTTGGTTCCACTGTGCT
This sequence comes from Protopterus annectens, assembly GCF_019279795.1. NCBI lineage: Eukaryota > Metazoa > Chordata > Ceratodontiformes > Protopteridae > Protopterus > Protopterus annectens. Next base: position 875,741,546 of record NC_056739.1, on the reverse strand, counting down.
AAAGAGTCTGTTCCGATGAGCCACCCAGGACTGAGGTGCTAGGGAAGCTGTCCCAACCAGCAAGAATGAGGGCAAGATAGACAACTTAACATTAAGAAGTTATGTACCTACCATAACGTTCCATGTTAGTTGTCTTCTTCTCGCCTTCTTTCTTGCGTCCCACCCTCCATCCCCCTATCCTAATAGACCGAGAAGAGTTTCCCTCTGAGTTCCTTTTCACTGGCTTAGTCTTATCTGGTTTGTTCCCTCAACCTTTTAGCTCTGTAGCTAAACATATGCTGTTAGGACAGGTGTCCTTATGTTTGTCTGTAGTTAGGTCTACCAAACGAGATCTGGGGATCTAGCACCAGGCATTGTGGGATATGGGGAGGCCTAGAGCCAGTAAATAGCTCTCGAGCTTTTGAAGATGGCCGAGTCAGAGCCGAGGATCGGCTCCAAGCCCAACCAGCAAGAAGGAAGGCGAGAAGAAAACCACTGACATGGAACGTTATGGTAGGTACATAACTTCTTATTCTAGTGGACAAACTCAGCAGGTCCATTTTGATCCATCACGAGTGATACCTTATCTAATCAGTAGCAAACGAGACATTCAGCCCTTGGGGCCAACCTTGTTGTGACCAACCTTTCCTCTCTGAACTTCAGGTGCAACTAGTATTTTGCTCTGATACGTCAGAGAGGGATGCTGTAGTCCACGATTGGCCCCCGGCTCTCCTTTATGCTTACCCCCCCCCCATTATTGTTGATCCCAAAAGTTGTACAGAAAGCCAACATGTCGAAGAGTTTCTTAATCCTCATTGCCCCTTTCTGGTCTTGCCAGATGTGGTTCCCCTTTCTTTGGTCTCACCTTGGATTCTGAATCCTATACAGGATCTTGTATCTCACCTTTCAGCAAAACAACTTCACAGTCTTCACACCCTCAAGCTGACCACATGGTATCTCCAATTCCAGTAATTGTAAGAAAGTCCAGGCTCACCCCCTCTGTCCGTGACATTATCCTGGCCTCTCAGGACTTGCACTAAAAAGGCCTACAATAGCAGTGGAAGAGGTTCTCTGTTTGGGCGTCAGATGAAAATATTGATTCTTTCTCAGCATCCACAGTGTCTGTTCTCCTTTTTCTCTACACTCTTTTTCAAGAAGGAGCTAGTTTCTCCACCATCAAACTCCACCTGGCTACTATATCCAGTTTTCATGCTGGGAAGAGAATTTCATCCCTTTTCTCTTCCAAATCATGTAAGGCTTTTATGAAGGGAGTTTTTCATCTTAGACCTCCAATAAAAGATCCTTCCCCCCTTGAGATCTCAGGGTGGTACTGCAAGAAGGCTTTGAAATGGCAGATTCTTGTGACATAAAATGTCTTTCTTGGAAAACTGTCTTCTTAGTAGCTATTACACCTGCTAAGAGAATATCAGAACTTCAAGCTTTCTCAGCCAAACCTCCTTACATCATTTTTCACAAAGATAGTGTGTCCTTAAGAACAAATCCTTCTTTCGGTACTTTTCCATTATCAGGGCAACACTTACTCAAAGTGAGCGCTTGGAATCTTAGCAGGCGCTCGCACTGATTTCACGGCTGCTGCTGAAGTGGGCCACACACACACTTACTTTCCTGTCAGTGATGTTGTTGTCCGTGGTAATTATTAAATTTCATGCATTATGGAAAAGTACCAAAAAAGCACAACATCACTGGTTGAACTGATGAGTATATAGACTGACCGTGTTCCATTTACATGCTGGTAGCTCCGTTATCCGTAGTAAAATCTTTATGAACTTCAGTGATCCATTGTAAACATCATCCTTCTTTTAGTTATGTATCTGTGTGGTTCGTTGGTTATAGCTAAAAACTTCCTTTTGGAACAACCCTTTAGTTTCAAAAACAGCAAACTGGTTTTGAACAGTAAAGACCAAGTACCCAAGAAATCTGTGCATCGACCCACAGACATTATAATGAGATGCAGCATTCCAGTTGTAGGTATTACTTCACCTCAAACTTGCAATAATTTACTGGCAAAATTATTTTAGCAAGGCTACCTTAGTTTGGCAGCATTTACCACCACCAATATGACTACGGAGGCTTTTTGAGCTACTGTTTGCAGCTGACATGCAGTGTCTGAAATGCAATCCACGCTTGTATTAATAAACTGTGATCCCACTTCCAAACTGATATACACAAAGACTAATCACATGAACACCAACTGTTTGGATTTAAGCTGCTATTTTGCTGCTGTGACAGAATACATTTAATTAAAACAAAGAAATAAGTAGTGATTTCACCAAGTAGTAAATGCCTTTTAGAAAAACTGGAACTTTTCCGATGTTGGGCCGATACTGGAAAGCGCTCATTAGAAGTGTTGCCCCGATAATGGAAAAGTACCCTTCTTTCTTCCATAAGGTGGCCACAGAATCTAACATTAACCAGTATATTCCGTTACCAGCTTTCTTCCACAATGTTTTGAACAATGGTAAATACCTTTTACATCTCTTGGATGTTCACAAACAATTGTTTCTACCGCCACAGAATAAAAAGCCATAGGAATTCTCAACACCTGTTTGTTTCCTTCTCAGCAATCCATTTAGGACAGGCAGTGGACAGGCAGTTTCAAAAATCACTTTAACTAAATAGATAACAGTCTGCATTTTATTAATTTATTCTGAGAAAGGTATAGACTTGCCCCGATCTTCCAAGGCTCATTCAACTGGGACTGTGGCTACTTCATTCACCACCTCTTCCAGAGCCTCTATTGACAAAGTATGTGCTGCAGCCATTTGGTCTAAGACTCACATTTGTTTTACATTATAAGCAAGATATTGTTTCTAGGAGCAGGGCATCCTTTGGCTTGACCATGCTCCAGCACATTCTTCCTTAAGGGCCCCCCAGGTGTTCCATAGCTGGGGACTCTGACCCATCAGTGAGAAGGAATGAAAAGGGCAACATCAGATTTAGAAGTTATGTAATTGCCATAACTCAGTATCTGTGTTGTCCATTTTCATTTCTCCTCACATCCCTCCCATCCATCCCCTGGTGCCTTTGTGAATTGCTCGGAAGAATTTGGAACCCATGGGTTCCACGTTTGAGCTTCAGATACTTTCTATATAGTTGTGGTAACCTTTTTCAGTTATAGGGCAGCAAATTCGGTCTGGGGAGTTGAGGAAGGAATGGTGCATTGTGGGTAGAGGGAGGAGCTCAAGCTAAGCCTTGGAAAGCGGCAGAGTCAGTTACGATATCAGATCTGAGACCCATCAGAGAGGAGGAATGAAAATGGGCAGCACACATACCTGGTTATGGTAAGTACGTAACTTCTAATTATTAACAGCGTGGTTGCAGTGTGAAGTCATTTTAATCTTGGGTCTTGAGAAGATTTGATAAAATAGCAGTATTTGGAACATAGAGGTCTGGTACTGGAGGAAAACATGTCTTGTATAAGACTGAAACATAGGTCTTAATAGCTCTTGTTAGTTAATTTTATTTTACTTTGTCCAATACAATGTAGTTTTACCCATGTCCGTGCTTTTGTTTGCAAAGATTTCTTGTCCTTTTCTGTCTTTTTTTTCCAAACACCGTTACTGAAATATCACTTGTGACATAGGGAAATTTGCATTTATATAAAAGTAATCCAACTATATTGACATAAACATTATACTTCACATATGTTGGTATATATTATATAACCTAAACAGTATTATGTAAATTATTCAATTCCTGACTTATTTTTTTAAATAAAAAACATCTTTATTAAACCATCACTTACTACATAGGCAATCATACATTTATATAAATGAAAACTAACCACACCAACACAATCCTAGTTGCAAGCATTTCACATTACAAACCATACTGACACACAACCAGTTGCGAACATTATGCATCACTTATAGTCTACCCAATCTTTCTGACTCAAACGTTACATAGCTCATTTAAGTCCTGCTGTCTTTCAGACCTCATTCTTCCCTTGTATGTATTGTTCCCACAATTCCCATTTGTTCCTATGTAGTTTGCGCCTACCCTTTTCTAAAGATCTCAGTTCCAGTTGTTTTCTCTCTGTTACTTTATTCACTATTTCCAGTACAGTTGGTTTAGGTTTTGATTTCCATTCTCTAGTAATTGCTTTTTGGCAGTCACTATTATTAGACACAGCAAGGCCTTACCATATCCAGGCAATTCCAATTCTGTATCATAGCTCAGAAAAATCTCCCTCGTCAGTCCAGTCTGCCCACCCAGCATGTCCAGCAGTGCATTCTGCAGGGAATTCTTAAAGTCTGCCAAATCGCCACACTCCCAGAAAATATGTTCCTCAATTACCTCTTTCTTCGCCTTCATATCTCCAACATTTACTGTCTGCCTTTGGAAAAATTGTCTGGAGTCAACTTGGGGTATAAAAATATCCATGTAAACATTTCCAGGCTAAAATCCAAATCTTCTAGATTTTTTTTGCATATTTGGGAGACATACATTTATCCTCCCATTGTTTTTGTAAATTACTTATCGAATATCTCTTCCCAATCCTTTCTAACCTCCTGTGATTGATTCTTACAGTTATCATGCTGTATTTTATATGCTGTACTAATTGTTCTTTTTTTAATGGCAGCTTCTGTTCTTGATTCTGTGAAAAACTCTACCAGTGCTGGTCTTTTGTTTAGGAACCCCCTGTTTCTTTTAGCCTATACTCTGATATTAATCCCTGATAAGGAAGGCAATCTCTAATCTGCAGTCCAAATAAATTATAGGCATCTTCCCATTCTGTCACCTTTCTTTCTCAAGTCATTTGCTCCCAGTACCTTGGTTTCTTTGCCAGTTTCTTTCAATAAATTCTGTCCCATATTGCCTATTGTCTGCATCCCTAATTGCAGTCATCCCTATCATCAGACTTTCCTTTCTCTATTCCCATGTTGGTTTAGTTCTTAGAATACTTTCTGCTGCTTTATGGATATAATAATCTGCTTTATTATTGTCATTCTCCTTAAAGGCCTGCATCCAAAATCCCAGTCTGTCCTTGTTTCTTGAGCTTCCCTCGTGTTTCATCATCATCCCTTTCCACTTTGAATTATAGTTTTCTGCTTGTGTGCTGTTGTAGGAGTCTTAACTGTGTAGCTCTGAAATATTCCTTCAATTTGGGTAATCCCAATCCACCCTGTTTTACTGGAAGAATCAGCTTATCTCACTTGACTCTTGCTGTCTTCCCCTCCCAGATAAAGTCCTTCAGGTCTTTATTAATTGCTACCCACAACTTTTCCTCTGGTTGATAAAAATATACATGACGTGTATAGGACTAAAGGGACTAAAAACATTTTATCTGCTTGTATCTTACTATCCATATCCATATAACAAGTCTTCCATTTCCTCAGTTTTTGTATCATCTTTTGTTTAGCTTCCACACTTGAATCATTTTAATCCATACTCCTAAGTATTTAGTTTTATCATGTCCCCATAAATATGGGTATTCCTGAACCAGTTCATGTATGGGTGATTAATTTACCGCTATGCCTTTGTTTAGCTTCATTAATTTGTATCTCAAAAAGATCTGTAACTGTCTCAAAATGTTCCACAGCACTGTAATGTCTTTTTCTGGTTTTGTCAGGTACAAAATAATATCCTCTGCAAATAAAGCCAGCTTTTCTTGACTACCATACAAATTATATCCTTGAATTTGAGTCCCTTATTTTTTTTTTTGCCAGTGGTTCTAAATATAATGCAAATAATAAAGGGGGGAAAGAGGACACACCTGCTCGAGCAGAAATTATCAAAGGACCCCACCCACTTGAATTTTCACCTCCGATCCCTCATATATCCTCCTAATCAGCCTTATAATTTTTGTAGGAAATGCAAATGCTTCCATTGGCCTGCTCAAAGAGTCCCAGCTTACTCTGTCGTGTTTTTTTCTGCATCAAGACCCACAAACAACAATGGTATTTTGTTATATTCTTTTTTCCTCTGGATCATCAATGTTCTGTTACCCGTTCTAAAGACTTGAACCTTGTCTGTGATATAAATAGGACTGGCTGGAGAGACAAGCATGTATCCCAGAGATTGCCCCGTCTCTGGAACAGGCTCCCCATGCATGTGAAGCAGAGTTCCTCCAAGTGCAACCTGGACAATTGGATGGGGAACAGGAAATTCATCCCTAGTTTGGCACCTATGTCTCTAATGGACACAGGCACCCTATAAATGGTTCATCTACCAGGCCCTAGCTTGTAAATGTTTAATCTCCCAAGCCCCTGCTTGCACTTATCAAGGGTATCAGAACTCGTCAGAGACTTTGGATGCATGGCTAGACTTAAGGCCATTGTGGTCATTAGCCTAGTAAGCACCTATGAACCTATAATGTTGTCAAATATTTTCCTCCCCTCCACAAAACCACATTGATCCATATCTGTCAGTTTTGGCATTACTTTTTGGCATTACCTTTTGCCATTATAGACACGATCACTTTATAGTCATGGTTTAGTATTGAAATGGGTCTGTATGAAGCTGGATCTGATGGATCCTTGCCCTCTTTAGGTATTACAGCTACCACTGCTTTCTTCCAGGGCGATGGTACTTCTCCTACTCTAAAGTTATTGTTAAACAAAACCTTCTAGATATTTAACAGTTTTTTCCTCTCACCTTCCAAAATTCCACAAGTATACCATCTATTCCTTGGGACTTTCCTGTAGAATGATTGCACCTCATAGTTTTTATCTCATCTGCTCCTATTCTAACTGTTAGTAATTGAGCCTCAACTACCTCTAACCTTGGCATATTCAAGTCTTCCATAAACATTTCCACTTGTGTCTTTTCTTGATTTTCATATTTCTCTGCTTTCAAGAGGCACTCCTAGAATTTCCGAAATATTTCTAATACCTCTACAGGATCTCTTGTTACCTTCTTTGTTATAGGCTCCCTAAGTTTGGTGACAGCCCCTTCTACTTTCTGTTGCTTGAGTCATGCTAAACGTTCTTGTACTTTAGTGTTATAAAAAAAAACAGTTGCTTAACGGCAGTCTTTCTGAGCTCATACGTATTTCTTAAGGTAATCTGTTTTCTGCCTAGCATTCTGCAGTTGATCCTCCTCTTGTTCTGTGAGACTCCCCCCTATTCTGCAATACTCTAACATTTGTCATTCCCTCTAAATAATTATTGTTACTTTTTAAAGATAACTCCCTTTCTTTTATCTCCAACCTATTTTTAAACGGCACCTTTTATTCCACTCCCTAGCTATATTTTCAAAACAAATGTCTGTCCTCTCTAACAGCTCCTGAATCATTTCCACTACCCATTCCTTAAATTCATCTCTTTTCAACAAATAGGAGGGAAAGTGCCAATGTCTCATTTTTTTCCATTTCCCTAGGTTTTTATTTTATCTTATCTATTATTGGCACATGATCTGAAATAGTTATTGAGTGGGTGTCAGGACCTTAAATTAAATGCACATGTTTTTGTGAAATATAAATTCTGTCTAGCCTAGCACAGTTTTTATATTTTGGGGAATAATATGTAAATTTACTCCAAACTCCTGTTAATGAATTCACGTCTTCCATGCCAAATATGTTCATAAATATCTTAAAAAAGGTACCCTCTTTTGTTAGATTTTCTGTTCTGGGCCCCCCAGACACATCTTCAGTGCTGCAAATCATATCCCATTCTGCACCTGCAAGTAATATTCCTTGCTGAAAAATGATTATTACTCTCAGAATTTTCTTAAGCTTCATTATAGCAGTTTTAGGTGGAATATAAATACATGCCAGTATAATCCTCCTCCTCCCTTGCCAGTAGCCCCTTAGCACTACAAATCTGCCATTATCTTTTTTTATCTTCTTCTATTACTATTGGAACTCCTCTTGTAATTTAATATAAGTACTCCTCTTTTCCTTTGTCCCAAGTATTCCACTGAATAACCATCCTGAAAACCTTTTTTTATCAAATTCACATTTTCAGTTCTAAGTGTGTCTCTTGTAACATAGCTATTTGCACTCCACATTTTAATATAGTTCACTACTCTTTCTTGTTTGCATTTGTGTGAGGCCATTTACATTTAAAGATGCAAAAGAAAGCATCATTATATTAAAAAGTTATTATTCCCACCTTTTATGTATAACACCTTTTTTATTAAATGTCTAGTTTCAGCTTTTGTGTTACATGCATACACTGTGTGGCAACTTGAACTTTTACACAGTTGTTTATTGTCATATACATTTGAGCCTATGTCACTTCTTATAAAACTTTTTTGTTTTATTGAAGGCCTTCGAACAAAAGACACACATCTCCCCAATACTCCCCAAAAACCTATTAACTTAATACTAATGGACAAAGCTATGTACACCTTCAAATATTGAAGTTTTACCCTCCTAATAGGAACAAAAGTTCCAAGCTGACAGCCACAGTCACAAATTTGAGTTAACTTAAAAGAAAAGTCATCCATGCTAAGACGCATGGTGCAGCCTGTGCTTCTATTACGTGCTGATTTTTGTCTTAATCTTTATAGCTTTCCCAGCTAGGAAACCCCGGAATGTTTTCAGAGAACATCAACTTACCTTGGGAAATTCCCTGAATGCTTTCAGAGAACATTATCTACTTTGGGAAAACTCCTGAATGCTTTCAGAGAACATTATCTCTTTGCTAGTTTCTCTTTTTTTTTTCCTCAGCCAGTCACTCTCCACCAAACTGTAGCCAGTTTATTTTTATCAGATTGTCCTCATGGAGACATGAGAACCAGGCAGCCAGTTTTATTGAGTTGTTTCCATGGAAACATGAAGACCAGCTGTAGAATTGTTACTGAGCATACGTGTATTTGCTAGAAAAAAAGCCTCATAATATTCAATGTTTTTTTTTTTCTTGCTCTCTCTTAAAACTTGTTACTAAATCAATCTAAGGTCAGTCATTTCCCCATGCAAGAAAGAGAAAAGGTGCATTCATTTTTCTTTTATCATGCTTTTAACCAGGATTTTTTGTTATACATTGCAAATGCCTACATTTCTAATAACTGAACAAGAAGAGAAAGAGAGAGAGAAAGGAGAAAAAACAGCACCTGTTTACAATCCTCTTTACACTTAAAAATAACTGAAAAAATATACTTTATAGCATGTAAAGAAAACCACATGCCACAAAATTGGTACTATTTAAGAAAAAAAAATTTACTTACAGTTAACTTTCTCTCTCCTTTTCCCTTCCCCAAAGCACTTTTCTGAATATTAATGAGATGAAGTAGGGCATATGCTTTAGAGTCCCCACAAGTCCAACAAATTCTGAAAAAGTCCGGTACATTTTCTTGTTCTGTCATATTTCACAGATATAATTATTACATTTTAATGCCATATTAAGTTACTGGTTTTATTGCTGTTCATCTCCAAAATTTTTCAACTCTTGTGCTCCCTTCCTTCTCTCCAACATTTTCCATTGAAAAATTTGAAAAGGTTTCACAAGTACAGTCCCTCTGTGATCTTTAGTACCAGAAGAACAAGAAGCAGAATATCCTGTTTCACAGCTTGCTTTTTGTTGGACAAACTTCTGTATTTCCTCCTTAGCATGTACTTCAAATAATTTTGTCCCTCCAGGGAAGAATACTTTGACAGTTGGGTACAGCACTTTGAATCTTACACCTGCCTATCAGCATTCCAGAATAGTGGAATAAATTTACTCTTTTGTCTGGTAATCATTTTCCACAAACACTCTGCAGTCTTCCACTTTTGGTACTTTGTCCTTCTGCCACAATTTTGTCAGAATTGACTCCTCCTGCTGGTAGGATTGCATCTTTACTATTAGAGGTCTAGATTGCTTTCTGATAGCCACGTATGGAGCATACACATAACGTGCCCTTTCAACTAACAACTCCTGCTGGGAAATACCAGTCCATTTGCTGATTGGTGCTTTCATGAAATTAATGCAGTCTGTTCCTTCCAGCTTCTCTGGTATAGCTGAAAATCTCAGGTTTTCCCTATGTGCTCTGTTCCCTAATTCTATTATTTTTTTGAAACATCTCTTCCTGAACAGTCTCATATTCAGCCAGAATTTTCTTTATTTCATCCTCTGTTTTTTGCAGATTTATCATCCTATCTGAATATCTGTTTAAAGCTTCTTCCATTTTTTTCCAGCATTTTATTTTGTTTATTTTAACCAGGTCTGTTGGCAGTTGTCTTGTATCTTCCTGTAGGATACTGGAAGTCATGACTGAAGGTTGCATTGCTTTTTGCTGAACAGCTGCAGAACTTTCCCCAGCCACTGTTTCTTCCTCACTTTTTGTTGCTGCTTTTTTTCCAGGTCTTCTGTGTTTCTTTACTCCTGACATCCAGGCAGTGCACTTACTAGCCAGTTACTGAAATTTACCCATAAACGCAAGTCTACTGGCCTTCTCTGCTGAGTTTCTATTTTCACACTTGGAAAGCTAGAAATAAGCTGTTACTCAATGTGCAGCTATCTTGGAAGTTGTCCTTTCTGTATGTCTTGTTATCTTGTTACTTCTTCTACTTGTAGTGCTGTAACTGAGTTGGACTTCATAAGAATTCTTTAATTTTTTGTACCCCCCCTCCCCATTTTCAGGGTTAGTAATTGACCAGTAGACAGTATTTTAGTTATAGTCTGTTCAGTGCCTTAAATGTATGCAGCATATGGCCTTTTATTTGCTTAGAAGGAAGAGTTAGTCATTTATTTTCATATTCAGGAAATGCCATTATTGTTGAATCAAGCTCCTAAGGCATTTTAGAAGTGTATGTTAAAGTTGGCAGAATCACATGATGTGAGAATAATTGGTCTTTCAATCATTAGCGGACCGGAGTTCCACTGTGGTGACCCCTAACCGGGAAAAGCCGAAAAGACAAACATACCTGCAGATGTTGGTTGTGAGAAAAGTCTTCTGTACAGTGAGTTTCTATTCATATGTGTATATATATAATTTGTGTGTGTGTATTATTTGTTTATTGATGCAATGCACTGTTCAGTATTCACCACTTTTAAGCTAAGCCCGAGTAAAGTACAAAACGTTTCACAAACAAAACTGGCAGAAATGTAGCAGTAACAGAGTAATCAGATTAGTTTCATAGAAAAAATGTTTGTACAATATAGTAACAACGCAAATTAGAACACAGCACGGCAACAACGTAAAATGAAGGAAACTGGTGTGGATGGCAACCTCAATAACTCCTCAGCTCGGACAATAGGATGAGGAGCACAGAGCAGCCAGGGGATAACCTAGGTAGTAAAGATCTTTACTACCTAGGTTATCCCTTGACTGCTCTGTGCTCCTCATCCTATTGTCCGAGCTGAGGAGTTATTGAGGTTGCCATCCACACCAGTTTATTTCATTTTACAGTATAGTAACAAGCCAAGTGTCTTCTTTTTCTTCTTCTTTTGGCTTTTTCTCGGTTAGGGGTCGCCACAGCGGATCATCTGTCCGCTCATGATTGGCAGTGGGGTTTTACAGTGTCGAGTTGCCGGTGCCCAACCTTCCACAGAAGGCACACACACTTACACCTAGGGCCAATTTAAAGTGTCCAATCCACCTACTGCATGTCGGGCGGCGCAGTGGTGCAGCGGTTAATGCTGTCGCCTCACAGCAAGAGGTTCTCCGGTTCAATTCTCAGCTGGGGTGCCTTCTGTGTGGAGTTTGCATGTTCTCCCTGCGTTCGCGTGGGTTTCCTCCGGGTACTCCGGTTTCCTCCCACATTCTAAAGACATGCTTCTGGAGCATTTCTCCCCGGGCCTCCGCTGAAAACAGGATCTGTGGAACCTAGTCGGACATTCCCGGTCAACAAATGTTAAATAAATAAATAAATAAAATAAATAAATAAAATAAAATTTAGGATGTGGGAGGAAACCGGAGCACCTGGAGAAAACCCACATGACCACAGGGAGGACATGCAGACTCTGCACAGAAGGCACCCCAGCCAAGAATCGAGCTGGAGAACCTCTTGCTGTGAGGCGGCAATGCTAACCGTTGCACCACCTAGTAACAAGCCAAGTGTGTAATGTACAATATTGACATTATATTCTAAAGTGGATCAACCTTCAGTAGTTCTGTGAGAGGAGGAGAAGAGAAATGGAAAGAAGATGGATGTAGTGTTTTAGGTGATATGTCCAGTGCTGAAGCAGGAGTATTTGGCTTGGATGAAGAGGTGTGTTTTGAGTTGCAGTTTGAATTTGGAATAACAGTTAAATTTCGTTTAAATCAGTGGGAGAGATTTTGCCAAAAAGTATATGCCTGAGAGGCTAATGTATGTGCAGGGGTGTGGAGTTTTGTTCTAGTGAGTAATGAGTGTTGGGGTGGCTTGTGAGTAATGTCTCATGTTGTATGAGGAGTTTTTTTTTTGTTTTACATGACATTTAATTGCAAGGGGAATAAAAGTCTGGAGGTGGGGTAGTTTGTTGAGTTGGAATCCTAACAGTAGGTTTCATCTTTGTTTTATGGGTTGTTTGGCTTTTATGTGAGTAATGCAATGATGCTTAGAGAGGGGTGAGTTTGTAATGATTCAGCAGATGCTGTTGGAAGTTGTCAGGAGGGTGGTGGTGGTGTTTTTTTTTTTCTTCTTGGAATCAGATGAGAAAATTGGTAGTCCATGTTCTAAACAAGAGAAGACCTTCTTTGCAGATTGCTATTCTATGTAGTTGAGATAGAAAAAGGAAGATATTTTTGGTTCAGAAGAGGAGGGAGTTTAATTTTGCTGTCACTCTATGTGGAAATGGACATTTAGAGATTGATCAAGCCATAATACTCTGTATTTGAATCTGAGGATTGTTTCTGTGGGATGGTTGTGTAAGTCGAAGACAGTGAGTCAGATGCTTGGTGAATTTTATGTGGAGTTCCAAAAAAGCATAGTTTTGATCTATGAAGGGTTGAGAAGAAGTTTGTGGTTAATGAGCATTGGTGGAGCTTGTGCAAGTCTGACTGGAGTTGGGGCCGATTATTGATGTGAGAGCGATTTGATCAGTAAGTAAGTGACCATGTCATTGGTGTAAAGCATGAGTGGGAAATGGAGGTCACTAAGAAGTTTGTTAATGAATATGGAGAAGGCAGGGGGCAAGAATGGATCCTTCTGGTTCTAAAGGTGTAGATATTGATTGGAGTTCTTCACTAGAGTTATAAAAAGTCTTTACTTGACTTTCTTAGTTGTGTTCTTTATCTTGAGAGTATTGCTTTTAGCTCTCTCTGATTTTGCCTCTTTTTTTTTCACTCTGTCCCTTGAAAAACTTTTGATTTACTGGTACACCACTGAGGATTTTAGTTAATGTCAAACCTTAACGTTTTATACTTCTTACTCAAGACTGTGAATTTCCTAATTAAATATTGCCCCACATTTTGGGCGTTTATCTGTAACTAATTTTGGCTTTAGTCCTAATGCTTGAACAAAGACGTTGAGAGCTGTGCTTTAAAGGAAGCAGCCCCCAGGTTAAATGCCACCTCTAGACCAAGTACCAGTCATAGAAGCAGATTTCAGCTGCAGGTGAGGGCCATGTGACCCACCCAATCTGCCCTTTATTAGATAAGCTTCCCAATCTATTTAGCTAACATCTTTTCCAGTCATCAAATCCTTTTATGGATTGCTTTTTGCCTGGCCCATATCCAGTCTTAAAGTCAGTGTTCCAGACTGTAGTATCTGGTAAGAAAATAATTGTGATAATAAATGTTCTCAATTTTGCCCAACTGAAAAATAAAATTGTGTTTTCTATTCCCCTGTCATTGCTGTCCCACACTAGTTTTAACATCCATGCAGCTCCACATTGTAATTCTGAGACCCATAATTGCTAGTTCTGGAATTAAAAATTAATTAAAAAATGAAACTAAAGGAGAACAGTCAATGTTGACAATCACTGCTCTCTCCTAAAATTACTTTTCTTATGGATGCTTAAAGTAAGCAACTTGAAGTGTAAAAAGTCTGAGAATGCCGCTTCTGTTGCATGCACACCAGTAGGCAGTTGTGAAATATTCCAGACTGTGCTGTATATTTATAGAAATGCTTGTAGTTTTGGAAAGGTGCCTAAAATACTGATTATGTGCAAAGTATCCTTAGATAAGCAAGAGAGCTGGCCAAGATAAGGGAGCATGTTGTGTGTTCAAACACAATTTTGTCAGATGTAAAAAGAGCGAGGGCTGTTTGCTGATATTACATTTAATAATGGTAGAATTTGCTTCTTTTGCCACTCTTGTGCGATCTGTGAGTTGTGAGTTGGTGTATGTAAGTGTGTGTGGGGGCATGTCCCCTCATTTGGGGGGTTGAGGGGAGCTTGCGCCGTTGCAAAAAAACAAATCGAGGAGTTCAAAGGTAGTTTCAACAAACGTCTGTTTTTTTATTCATCGAAATTACTTTCAGTGACTCTACATGAATCTAACAAAATAATATACGTGCTGAATGGTATATGAGTTGTTAAAAAGGTTGGAGTGGGGATTTCTGCAGTAATCAAGGAAATATGGTACTGTTGATTTCTGTTCTTTCAGTTCACTACAGTGTTTTTTGATGAGAATTTGGTGTTAAACTACAAACAGAAGAGGTGAGTACTGTAAAAAGGTGGGTTGAGTGAAGAGCTCTCACTTCTTTGGCCATCTTCAGTAGTTAATGGTTTCCTCAGCTTGGCACTTTTCTGAATTTTGTGTCATTTCTATGCACAGGGGCATATATGACGTTATAAAGCTGTTACCATGACCTTGCACACAGTGTTGAGGGACATTCTGCATTATGGCATTCTGTCTGTCTCACCTGCACAGTTTGGACTTTAAGCCTATCGGTCTTTGTAAGAAAGTTCTTACCAATGCATAAAACATTAAAACATCAAGTGCTACTGCAGTAGTCCACCAGTCAGGGTCAACATTGCCATTGCTTTATTGTCCGGCAAAACAGCATAACATGAATAATTGCCATATGTACTAGCATTTATTATTCGCCATTCAGTGGATAGGAGGTGAAATTCGAGGCTTTCATCAAGTCTTTGAAGTTGGCAGCAGACAAATGATGCATAGGAAATGTACTCCCTGCAGCAGCATTGGGGGAGGTGCCTGTATGGGGTTCACACCTACAGACTCAAGTGTGAGCATATGGGGCATTGCTGCAGTCTGACAGCTCAGGCGGAGTGGTAATTTGAGAGTTTCCTCCTCGGGCCTGTCCCATGATTGTGCTTGACTTGTTGGCAAGGATTGCAGAGATTTCTGCAATTTGTTCTGCTGTAATTTGGTGCACAGGGATGGCCATGTTATTAGATGTGAGTGGATTGTTATAGTCATACTGTCTTCATAGCAAATGCATTCTTCGGGACATTGGGTTGATGCTATTCCTAGGCATTATGCATGTCTCAGTTAATCTAATGACATTGCTGGGGTGCATTCTACCTATTGCTAGTGCCCCATCACCTGACACTTGCTTCTTGCTTTACATGCTTGTTGTTTTATACACCAAGTTAGGCCAAGCTTTGTACTCTTCTGGAGTAGGGCCACCTCAGTTTCCTAGGATGGGGCATCTGAAGATCCAGTGGTCCTTTTCTCTGAGTCTGACAAAGGCAGTGAGATCTTCTCTTATACCCCCCCCCCCCCATTTCCCTTATTAGGTGAGTCTCCAGAGTATGAAGTCCCCACAGACTGGCCTTCAGCTTTTCTGTTTTCTTCCTGGAAATGCCTTGCCAAGTATTTGCAAAAAGTATGAAGTACTTTCTGTTGAGCTCTGCAGGAAGCCATTTTTGCCACCTGGCTGCATCTAAATTCAGCTTCCTGTACTCTGAGACAGATGCCCCCTGCAAGCAAAGAGGGAGTGGACCACCAGCCTTACTAAGCGTTCTGAGGCATACTCTTTTTATAATCTGTTCAAGTCAGGGTCTCACAGTCCAAAAAAGTTTGCCACCTAAATTAGAAAGCTTTGGGAAAGGAGTAAAAGGAATTATGTAGGGGAGATTATCAAAGGTTGACGTAATGCATACAAAGGGGGGGGGGGATCTTGCAAAACAAGATAAGGAGCAGTTAAAGGGAAAATGAGGGAGTGTCTGGATAATATGGATGAAGTTAGAAAGGTTGCTGTTAAGCAAGTGTTTTGATAACCCAGAGCACAGAAACTTGGGTGGTAGAAATTAGAAGGGGTGATTCCAAATATAGGAGCCTGTGACTAAAAAAGTCTAGTGGACCCTATAGAAGTATAAGAGAAATAGCAAAAATTGTGTGAGAATCTGTTAGTCAGCAGAGGAATGTGGAAACCAATCAAAGACACAAATTGAAATATTTATGGATGACTTAGATATGCCAAAGTTAGAGGATGATGATGCTGTACAGTCGAAATTTAAACCATGATTATGAAGTATTTGTCTATGCTAGCTAATTCAAAAGCAAAGGTGCTGCCAACATTGACTGGTAAGGATCAGTGTAACTTTGTGGAGGGGAGGCAAACATTTGACAACATTAATGGAATGATGATCCAGAAGAAATCAGAATATAAGAAAATAACACTGTTGGTGGGTCTTGATGTAGAGAAAGTATTCAGTAGAGTTGGTGTGGATTTTGTCAATAGGGCAACGGCAGCATTTAAGCTTCTTGATAAAATAATTTGGTTAATTGGGAGTATATATAAGGGGTTGGAGGCAAGAATCAAGGTAGGAGGATTCTGCTCTGATGAGCTGTGTTTGAACAGAGAAACCAGACAGGGATTATCTTCTTTCCCCCTTATTTGCCTTATACTTGGAGTTGGTGCCTTTGACAAAGAAAATGATAAACTCTCGAATCCGAGAGTCTAACTGCTATGGTACTCAATTAGAATTAGCCTTATTTGTAGATGATACTATTTTGTACTTGATAAATTAAGAAAATGATATTTCAGTGTTGTGGAACATTTTGAGATGTTTTCATGTTAATTCAGAATGTAAAGTAAATGAAGATAAAACAAACGCTGTAATGGTAAGCCATGTTCCCACAGATGTATTGGTTCAACAGTACCCATATTTATGGATAGGCTGGCTTTCTAGGTTTTCTCAGTGTAAGAGAACATATGTATGGGTCATTGTGTAGAGCTGTGTGTTGTAGACATGGTCATATCTGGCCATATCTTAGCTTCATGTCTTGGGTCGTTTCACCTCTCCCCAAGAAAGAGCTTCAGTCAGGGACCAGGAATTCTCTGCAGAGCTCTTGGTACACCTTACATTTTGTTTCTTTAAGGTGTCTCTCTTCGTTCCCTTGAGAAAAGCAGAGAGTTTTCCTTGTCTTTTCTTGTTTAAAAAAGGGAAAAGAGACTCATCCATCCTAGACCTCAGCAGTTTCAGCAAGCACATCTGATCTGTCAGGTTTTGAAATGTGAAATTCTAGGTGATGATTTTTCAAGGGATCATGTCAATGCTGCTTCAGGGCACTTGGATGGAGTTACAGGGTATTGGATACCTCATGGCATATCAGTGTCTTATTTGTATAGGAATTTCCTTTGACTTGGCTTGTGTGGATGGTTTCAACACAACTTACCATTTTGTGTAGTCTCTGCACATATGCCAGCTGTGATGGAAAAAGTCTAATACTAGAATGAACTTTCTTTTCCCTTACCTGGCTGATAACAACTGTGTGTCGTTTTGAGGGAATTTATAGCTTGGATGCTCCCTTGTTTGTAGGCCCTGGAGGTCAGTATATGATGGAAGGTATTCTTGGTTGCCACTTAAATGATTATTTAAATGAGGCTGGTTGCCAATTAGATGATTCTTTAAATGTGGCAGAACTGATAATTCAGTAATGTTGGTCATTCCTGCCCCTATTGAAAGGGAATATGAAGTTATGCCTTTAGCAGCCTTGGTGAGGACATACTGGATTGTTGAAGTAGGTTGTCACATAGGTTCATAGATTCATATTTGTGTACTATGCTAATGACCACAAGGACCTGTTTGAGCCTAGCCATGCATCCCAAATCTTTGACATGTTGTGGCACCCTTGATAAGTGTAAGCAGGGGCCTGGGAGATTAACTATTTATAGTCTGCCTGTGTCCATAAGAGACGTGGGTGCTAAACCAGGGTTGATTTTCCTGTTTCCCATCCGGTTGTCCAAGTTACACTTGAATTTGGTTAGTGAGGGGAATCTGCTTCACATGGCTGGAGAATCTGTTCCAGAGAAGTGGTAGTCTCTGGGATACATATCTGTCTCTCCAGCAGGTCCTGTTTATATCACATGTAAGGTTTAAGTCTTTAAAATGGGTAATTCTGGTGCTGTTTGTTCTGCAGATATGCAGGAGGCCCATCAGGGTGGTGTCTGACAATGCCTTGTATGCCAGGCATAGATCTCCCCTCAACAGTTTGTAGGAGACAGAATATGGGGATAGGGGTTTGAGGTGGTCTGCATAGGACATGTTACGTGCGCCATTCTTTCTTTTAGTAAGGAAGCTCTGTGGATGATCCAGTTGTTGGATGTGCCTGGTTAGGTACATACTAAAGGGGGCATTGTTAGCAAATTTAGTCAGCCAGAGGCAACTGACATTGGCCTTGACTTCAGAGAAGTAAATGCCACTAAGGAATGGTCCCAGGAGTGATACCTGAGGGACTCTGCTTGTAAGTGGCCTCTTCATAGAGATAGACTCCCCAATTTTAACTTCCTGGGTCCTGTCTGTGAGTCAGCTGACTGTCCACTGGGTGACATAAGGGTTTATGTCTAACCTGTTGAGTTTTTCAATAATGCCAGAGTTGGGTATTGTGTCCTGGCCAGGTCAAGGTAGGCAGTTCATCCATTGCTTTGTTAATTTTCTCAAAGAAGTCCACCAGGTTGAGTAGGCATGGCCTGTGCTTGATAAGACCAAATTGGGTTTGGTCCAGTGACTGGAGAATTCATATGTCATTGATCATTTCCCTGATAATTCTTTCAAAGACTTTGCTTATGAGACTAGTGAGACGTATGGGTCTGTAGTTTCCAGGGTCTGTAGATGACCCACCACTGTGTAGAGGGACGACTGTTGCTGTTCTCCATTCATGAGGTACAAAGCCTGTTTGGAGGCTACAGTTAAATAATTCCAGAGGGCCTAATAGGTAATATTTTATGCTATTTAGAAGGCATCCTGGGATATTGTCTGGGTCCATCAATGCAGTTTTTTAGCCTTAGAGGGAGCATTAAAGACCTGTTCCTTAGTGATAGTAGGGAGAGTTATATTTGATGGTATTTCCTGAGGGGAGGTTGAAGCGGTATAGAGGGGTAAGGTTGGACCTGAATTTGTTGACCAGTAGGTTTGCTATATCTTCTGGCTTAGTGTAAGTGGCTCTGTCAATGAGCTCCGTGCACAATTGTGTATTGCCTTTGAAATTTTAGATTTAGCTAAATAATGGGTTGTGGCTG